>NC_056734.1:417668544-417738544 GCF_019279795.1 Protopterus annectens
TATCAGGATCTGGAGACCCAGGTTGACAGTAACCTTTCGCTTGACACTCACGCCAAAGTAGTTAGGAAGACCTTCTACATTGCCCACCTGATCATGAAGGGATTCACATCTAGATCAAGGGAAGTCATCGTCCCCCTGTACTCATCACTCATCAGACCAATGATGGAGTACAATGCCCCATTCGGAATTTATCTGACACGACACCTGCAACAACTGGAAAGGCCCCAAAAGTTCCTCATCAAAAGGATAAAGGGTCTCAAAAATATGTCCTATGCTGCCCAACTGAAGGAACTCCAGCTCTATTCAGTCGCTTACTGTCTGCTCAGAGGTGACCTGTGCCTGACATACAAGGCCATGTCCAACCCAGAATTGATGAACATGCTTCACCTCAAAAAATCTAGATCCCTCAGAACTACAAGGGCGGGAGACTTAAACCTTGACACGGTTATTAATAGGACGTGCTGGAGGGACAGATTCATCACCCAGAGACTCCCTATGCTGTGGAACAAAATCCCGGTACATGTGAGGCAGAGCGCCTCGCTGGCTTAGTTAAAGAGAAATCTTGACCAATGGATGGGAGATCGCAGATGTACCCCAGGGATTATCTCAGCGTCACTGCTTGACAGAGGCACAGCAAAATAATGGGCATAGTATCCTCCAAACTAAAGGGGTGGCGAAAGCCACAAAACTCTGGGCTAGGCTTATAAATGCCCTCATATGAACATATATATATATATATATATATATATATATATATATATATATATATATATATATATATATATAAATACATATATATATATATATATATATATATATATATATGTGTGTGTATGTATGTATACATGCATTATACTGCCCACATTTAATGCATGCCAGTGGAAATGCAATTAGCTTTAAATTACGCTAAGGAACAGTCCTCAATGAATACGCAAAATCTCTAAAGCACAACCAAAGAAAACTAGGCAAAGCTCCTCAAATTGCTGCCTACTGCAAAGGTTCTTCTAAGAGAAGGAAATATCTAACTGTTTAGTACTACATTTGCATGGAAGTCTAAAGCCCCCAAGTAAATCACTTGTACAACAAATTAGTGCTCCCA
The DNA here is from genome assembly GCF_019279795.1 of Protopterus annectens. Taxonomy (NCBI): domain Eukaryota; kingdom Metazoa; phylum Chordata; order Ceratodontiformes; family Protopteridae; genus Protopterus; species Protopterus annectens. Next base: position 417,669,644 of record NC_056734.1, read on the forward strand.
GCATAAGATCTTAGTACACCAGAACAGTTAGCAAGTAAAACATACTGTATCAATATATATGGTTACCTAGCCAACATTCTCCCAAACAGCTGAATGAAATGATAGCTGTAAGAATGTATAATGTATATGCCATTTTATAATGTAGAACAAAATAGTCCGTCTATGGCTAAATCATGCATACTATCTGGAAACTGAAGACATACCAGTTCCTCCTTTTTTCGGAATCCAGTGAAGCAGAGCACCATGTCTATCATGCTTGCGCAGTACAGAGGCCGGGATGTAAATGGCAAGGGCTAAAAGAAAAACACACATACACAGTTAACTTGTAGGATTGCAAATGTAAACATAACTTTGTTACTTTGCCCTGACCTGAATTTGTAGTGTAGCCTCCTCTGCATTTGCTCACCGCTCCTGCCGCTTTTTTTTTTTTTTTTAACACGTTAAACATATTCGTGTTCTCCTGCCAGACCCTGCCCGCAAAGCTACCAAATGCCCTTTTGCTCCATCCTCAATTTGTAAATTAACCGGGGATTGCAGTGTGCTCATTAACCCCACATACTAATCAGTCACTGTTGATGTGTTAAATAGCTGAAAAAGGCCCACACAATCATTAAATTTAAGAAATGTACCAGAATCAAATGAAATCTTGAGATTAATACAAGTCTCGCTATCAAATTTGATTCAGTGCGCCTGCAATTCATTTTGCATATGTATAAGTATATATAATAGACATTAAGTGTGGTATGAGGTACAGATTAAATTTAATATACTACTACTACTACGAGTAAGCCTCAAATGTGGTTATACAACTGATTCCAGACCTTTTTAGTGGTTGTAACCAAACTGAGGAAAATACAAGCAAGCACAAAAAAAATCTTTACATCAAAATCAGAAACCGTTCAAGCTGCAGAGATTTCTAACAACATTGTAAAATAAACTACCACAGATATGTCAACCTTCCTAAACAGAGAAGACAGTGGACAGAAAGGGATTTAAGATACAGTTTTCATTAGCAGGTCAATGAGTACATAATGGCAACAATATGCTTGGGCTATTGTGGTTTCTGCCACTGTGACACTGATAGGAGAACAAAACCCGGTTTTATTCCAGTGCATTAAAATCAGTGAGTTCTACAAAACTAAGAGTGATTTGAAAGGCAATTAGAAATATTTTGGTACTTAGTACCAATATAAACACACCAGCTGTTATTTTAAATGTGATTGGTAGCTACTCAAGCCATGTTTCAGTGTTACCAAACCTGATGTTGGGATATAATGCACTTTAAAGGGAAACTAAAAATCAAAGTGTCACAAAACTCTTTGTCCACAAACCTTTTTTGTGCTTAAATTACCTTAAAGTTTTACTTATCAAAATATCTAACAAACTGAATTCAATAATTTGCTTAGATTTTGGTGTCATTCAAAGGGGATCCAGTTCCTGTCAGCCTGGGAAGCCATGGTAGACAACCCTCGCTGCTTTGCCAGAGAGTTTGCACCTGGCACCTCTAGGCTTTCAGCTGCTGGCAAAGGCTCTTTCCTCCCCCATAGTGCCTTTAGGCAAGGTCTCAAGCAACATTACTGACATGAAATTAACAAATCAGAAATAAATAAGGGCCATGCTGCTAAATGCTAGGTGCTTAAACCAAAAACTGCACTCCCTGGAAGCACTTCTATCACTAGAAGATGTAGATGTCTGTGCAGTCACAGAATCCTGATTCAAGGCCTGAGAGAGTACTCCTGCCTTGCACGGCTACAATGCCTTCCTCACCTTTAGACCACAAAATGAATGTGTGAAAATCAAAGGAGGCAGTGTTTCAATCTATATTAGAGATAAATTCATCTTCCGTCTTGTTAGACTGGACAATTCCATGGACTTGCTCCAGATCCATGTTACACAGTAAGACCCCCCCCCCCCCCCCCCAATTCAAGTCAGTTATAAATCCCCCTTCCATGGGTCAGGACGCCCACGAGGCCTACTTGACTAAACAGGAGGCAATCCAAATTTTATCAAACACACTGGTTATGAGGGATTTCAATTATCCCATCTACAGGGAAACCTATGCCAACACTAACTTGCTAGCGCAAAATTTCCTTAGCTTTGTCAATTCAAATTCCCTGGAACAAATTGTTTATACCCCAACAAAGGGAACAAACATTCTGGATCTTGTCCTCACCAACATGGCAAACAGGTGCACTGCCGCAACTGCAGGACCCTCAGTTAAAACTTACCACAAATCAGTCACCTTCGAGCTGGCACTAACACCAGAACTCACAAAAGGTGAAATCAGACTAAAATAACTTCACCAAGGCAAACTCTACCCTCCTAGGTGAAGGTATAAATGCATTCCTAACCCCACCCAAAGCTAGAAGTGGTAACTACTTAAACTTACAATAACCCTGCACAAATCACTTGCATAAATGTATAAACTCGGTCATGCCAGAAAGAATCAAAAGCAGAGCTCCAAGTAAAAACAAGCTGCCATGGTGGACATCCAGCATCAAACTTTACAATAAATGCAAAAAGTTGCTGTGCAAGAAAACAAAGGCAAGGCCCTAAGAATGGAAAAGCACCCTGTGTAGCCTTAAAAGGCAAATAAGACAACTTGTCAAATCCTCCAAGTGGTCCTTTAAGAGAAACTTATCAAGTACAGCCAAGGATAACCATAAGGCCTTTTACAGATATGTACGTAACTTGAAGGTTAGGACACATGCATGTACATAACTAGCGGCCAACTCTATCACACACACTGACCTCACAGATATAGCAAACCTGCTAGCAGATAGGGTATGGTGAAACTTTCACTCACTTATCCCCTTCCTAACTTTCAACAAACGTTCCCCCTAACTCCCAGCCCCAGCCTACATATCTGAAGAGCAGATAGTAAAAACCTTGTCCAAGGCAAAAAAAACAGCTTCTATGGGAGCAGACTACATCCCAGACTGTCTTCTAAATAGCTAAAACATGAACTGGCATCATCATTACATACCCTTTTCAATCATAGCTCAACTACAGGCTTTGTTTCTGCAAAATGGGGAACAGTTATTCTACTACACAAAGGTGGTCTAGCAACAGACCCTGGGAATTACAGACCCATAAGCCTGAACAGCCTTATCTATAAGGCATGGACTGCATCATTATGGACCTCATAAATAAAGACATAGGTGACCTCCACACCCTGGATCCTACCCAATTTGACTTCCTTAAGGGCAGATCCTGCCTGCTAAATCTGGTGGATTTCTTTGGAAATGTGACCAAGGCCACTGACGAGGGAAAATCTGTGCACATAGCATACCTCAACCTGGCAAAGGTTTCGACACAATCCCACATTCGGGCACCACCGATAAACTTAGTAAACTGAATGTAAACCACTTCATTCTAAGATGGGTTGCCAACTGGCTCACAAACTGGACACACCAAAGCAGGGTGACTCCACATCAACCAGCAGACCTGTTACCAGTGGGATGCCACAAGGGTCAGTGTTGGGCAACCTACTGTTTGGTATATATTTCTCAGACGTTCAGGTCAAAACTAAGGAGTTGTGGCTGACTAGGTTTGCAGATGACTGCAAACTAGGTGCAATCACTGAATCCCCAAATGATCTCAGTATATTCAAGGAGGGTATCACTCAGACCAGTGACTGGTATATTAGTCAGGGCCTCAAACTGAATGCAAAGAAATGCATCATCATTCCCTTCAGCACAATGTCCCCTCACACCATCAAATCAATACCCTATGTACCCATGAAGTGGTAACTGACCTGGAATCACAAGTTGGCTACGACCTTAACTTCGAACACCGTGTGTCCACTCTAATAAGGAAAGCTTTCTACATAGCACACTTGTTTAGTAAAGGGATTGCCTTGACAGCAAAAGAGGTTATAATCCCCCTATACTCAGCACTTATCCAGTTCATAATAGAGTACAATGCCCGATTTGGCATGTACCGTACTAAGCACCTGCAGCAATTAGAGAGGTTTCTAACAAAGATCAAGGGACTCCAGCATGTGCCCTACACAGACAGACTAAATTCCCTGTCACTATACTCTGCATCAAATGGACTTTAGGGAGACTTGTGCTTGGCCTACAGAGCAATTCATGACCCAAACCTAATGAACTTGCTGCATATCTGTAAATCAAATGGGACTAGGGCTACCCATTCCAGGGACCTAAATATGGCCTGCGACTTAAAGACATGCTGGAGGGACATATTTATCTCCCAGCAACTGCCACGTCTTTGGACCAGGCTACCAACTCATGTGAAAACAGAGCACCTCTGACACTGTTCAAGTGGAACTTGGAGTGGATAGGGCACTGCAAATTCTTACCGGGGATACAGCCCACAACCTTTCTGGCCATGGGAAGTCATCACTAAATGCAATCTTGCGTACTAACTAGCATTTCTATGGTATTACATTGGGATGAAATGGCTAGGCTTAAAATGACCTCCGGGTCGATAGCTTAGTAGTCTCCTATTATCCTATACATTTATTTTGTCAGCTAAGAGCACCTTCTGCAGCTTGTAACCATATCACTGCATTAATTTCTCTAGGAGCGGTTTCCTATTTTCATTAATGGTTGCGTGTTTTGACCAAGAGTCATTCCCCCTCCACCACCACTAGATATCACATTATAGGCAAGCCCTTTCTCCCCTGCTGAAATAAAAGTAGCATCATAACATCATCAGTTTCACCAGCTGTTTTTTTTTTAATTTTACCATTTTCACTTGAAAGATGAAGATGGGGTACGTGCTGGAAGGTAGACAATAAAAAAGGGTCAGTTCTAGTAGATTTCTGTACTTCATATTCTGACACAAATTGCAGTCAAGTATTACAGACAAAGGTTGTATGCTTCCTACCACTATGCAGTATTTCACCATAACACTCCAATCAGTTAAGAAACCAAAATGTTATTACTCTAACCAAATTAAATATTTTGCTGTCAGAAAATAGATAAATGTTATTTCTACTTGCCCCAACTGAATTTCAAGGTGTGTGTGTGTGTGTGTGTGTGTGTGTGTGTGTGTGTGTGTGTGTGTGTGTGTGTGTGTGTGTGTGTGTGTGTCATCACTGAAAATGAGAAACTGAAGTCAAGTGTTCATATGTTGGAATGATTACAGATTTTGAAACTTAACTGCTGATCATACACCACCAATGCACAAAAGCAGACTTCATCTATATAGTAAACTGTCAGTTAAAAGCGCCCATGGAGATTGGTAGATGCCAGATAACTTCAGTTTCTGGTTGCTTGAGAGTTGGTATTAGAAACCGGTCCGATTAATACTGTACCCTATACTATTTGTTTGGTTTGACTTGCTCTCAGGGTGGGGAGAAGAGGGAATTTATTCCAATCTTCCTTTTTAAAGATCAAACTCTAAAAATGTAAGGTATGTTTCTGCGGGGGGAAAACAAAGTGCAACACATGAAAACGGTTACTGTTTTTCTTCAATATGCTTTTGCCGGTTGCTTGAGAGTGCTGGTTGCTCGAGTTCTGATTAACTGAGAGTTTACTGTACTAAGACTGGGACATTTTAAAGTCTTCAAGATACGGAGATCTCAAAAGTTACCATTTATAAAGCAGCAGTGAGTGCGACTACAAGAGAGCTTGCCCCAGAAGGAAAATGACATGTTTCTTCATTTGCTGTTCTCCTTTACGTTTGCTTTTATCTTTTCCAATTATGGGACGCAGTTCCAGGTCTCAAACTTACAATAGGCAGTCATGATTCTGCAATAATCCACTTGTCCAGGAGTCTCTCAAATGACCAGACTTTGGAGGTACACACCTATTTTCAGACGTTTGCTACACCCATCCTAAAATGGCAATTTTACGATGCAAATACCACCAGCATTTTAAAAAGCATTCCTAGAGTGGGATCTTTTTTCCAACTTTTTTGCTTTGTCCCTAGCTTTGGAGGGAAAACCTGAAGGGGGTATTTACAGAGAATTGCACTACTAAAAATTGGTGCCTCTTCGAAGACTTGTGTACATTTGTGTCTCAATGTCACAATGCTTATCAGAATGATCCACATGGACATTTATTTTACTATCCTGCATATATTGTGCAACTGAAAGTCTGTTATTATGGTACTATAAAGCAAGAGAGAATAAGTTTGCGTCAGGTACACCAGTTCCCTGCATAGTGTCATCTCTGCTGCCAGATGAGCAGTTTTGCAGCTTCCATGTAAGAACGTTTTGTGTAATTTATGCTAAAAACACAGGTGTGGGTATTTTACAGAGATACTCCATATGCACAGTTAAGTGCCTCAGTATATCAGGACACTTGTCAGGACAATTTAGTTAGTAATATCCTTTCACAATCAAACTACCTGGCAGAAAAAACAACACTGTAAGGCAAGTAAATAGTTATGCAGCATTTAAGCATCACACGAACATACGATACTTTAGATGCATTAACATCACTAGTCATGGTGTGTGTGTGTGTGTGTGTGTGTGTGTGTGTGTGTGTGTGTGGGGGGGGGTACCTGAAGGGTATGAACTTTGCAGTACTTAAAATTGTACCTTTTCTGCAACATTTAAGTTTATTGAATTTGGAAAGCCAGTTAAAATTAATACAGTAAAACTAGCTTACACTATTTGGGTCCCCTAGGTAAAATCTTTGTTACAGTATATTTAATTCCTTTAACCTAAAGCAGACTTCCCCAGTATCTACAAGCAACTCAAAAACAGATTTGTTCCATAAAATGGAAATGGCTTTTCTTCTTGCAGCTCTCAAAATACTTTTTGCTTACTGACTTGCCTTAGCTGCCTTAAGCCCAAGTTGTAATGATCCTCAAATGAATTCTAGTAAATGTTCTATAAAAAGCAGACAGCAGTGTACCATGTAAAATATGAACATTTAACACTGCAGCACTAAAATCACATGCAAGTCACAGTTTTACAAAATACGGACAGCAGAAGATGACTTCTTGGCTTCCATAGTCTGCCAGAGATGAAGCAGAATTTACAGTTTATATCCCTTATGATACAAAGATACAGTGATGCAGTGTACTTATCACAAAGTATAACTGTGCAAAGTACTAACCCACAACAGTAGATAAGTTTTGTATTAACATTGCTGCAGGACACTCATATTAAAGGAATTGAGGTGAAGGCTAAATGTCAGTTCTCCAGTTGTGTTTTTTGTGCATGTGTTTTTAATACAGCAGAAATCCGCAAAGGTCCAAGAAGTTCCAGTCATACCTCAGCACTATGCCTATAGAAGCAACAAACAGACCAACACCACCAACCAAAGCAACTTTCAAAATACCAAAACCTCAGTAAAAGCACAGCAATGTTATTAAAAAGAGTCACCACATAAAAAAAATCCATTTAGTCTGTAATGCACACAGAGTTGCATATATACAAATACCATCATACCAGTGCATGGCCAGGAGAATGGAAGTAGAAGTACATCCTGCAGCAATGTTAACACTATTTTTCAAATACCTTTAATAAGTACCACACAACCTGAATGCACAATAATTTAATCTTAAGGATTACTACAGCAGGCCAGTCAAAAATATAACGCCAACAAGCTATGTGCCACATCAAGGCTAGACACTTGGTAAAACTCTCTCGATTACGTACAATGCTGCCTCAAAGTAAGAGCCAGCATCCCTGCACCAGCCAGCTAACCAGTGAATGGGTTACCCGATACGTCTCTGTTGAAGGAAAGTTTGGTGGAAAATAAAGCAACCTGCCAAAATTAACTAAGGATTACTACACAGTGAATAAAAGTTCACGGACAAGACGCAACTTGGAATTGGGTAACATGATGGTAAACTGCAGACTGGATATTGTGCGAGTCTAGAAGATGAGGTGGACTGGCAGCATTGCAAGTCTCTTGTCCTGGAATCCAGTCCATTACTCTGGGGGAGGACAGACTAGAAATTGTGTGGAAATCATGATGAGAAAGTCTTGTGAAGACAGAGAGGGATGTCATTAGAATCAGTAACAGGCTCACTGTAGTCAGACTGCAATGCAAAGAAACTTGCTTCATTATCTTAGCCTGTACTCTACTGCAGGGTTGCAATGGAATGGAGAAGACTACATTCAAACATCAGTTGCAGGATCTCCTCAATAAAGCAAGATAAATTCAGCTGGTTTTCATAGTAGGTGATCTCAATGCTCCTATCAGGACAGACAGGACAAAATATGAGGATTGCATGGACCCATATGATCTGCGCAACAGGAATATTGGAGACCATTTTGGATTTCAGTCTGGCAAACTGTTTAGCAGCTAACACAAAGTTCTCCAACAGAGTCATAAGATCACATGCAGGAATGGCCAGCATGTAACCCAATTAGACTTCTCTGTAGCAAGGTAAGCACATGGGGTGGGAAGTTGCAATCAGAAATTGCAAAGTCATCACTAGTGTAACTGTTGGTCTCCGCATACAACAATGGTGGTCATAATTAGCTAAAAGCAATGGTCAGAGAAAGCTCTAAAATCAGAGACTAGACAGAAGCCCTGTAAAATGACCATCAGAAGTGCTCAGGAGTTGATATTCTCATGGCTCTAGCACCTCAGGAAAAGGAGGAAATAGAGTAGAAAAATAGTGCATCTCAAAACAGCATGTGTGAAGTTCATACAGTAGATCTCAGGTTGTGCTAGGTGTGGATAGCAGTACTTAAAACAGCATGTGTAGAGAGAACAGAACAGATCAGCAGATAAGCCAGGTATGGAAACCTGATGCATAAGGAAAGCTTGTGGAAGAGTGCAGAAGTCCATGTAGTTAAATCAAAAGAAAAAAAAATGCAGGAATTAAAGAGTGAACAGGTCAAACTAGAAAGGAATACTGGTTTATTAACAAAAAAGCTAAGTGAGAAGATGCAATGACAGAAAAAAAAAAAGTTATTACAGAAACTTTGCCAACTTCTGGAAAAAATATCAGGTAGCAAAAGAAGCTCCGAGTCAGCACGACAGAGAAAATTATCAGATGCCATTCATAAGGATGTCAGCAACAATCTACTCACCATTCAAGACAGTATCAGAGGCATATGGAAGAACTACAAGAAGCATCTGAAAGAAGAAAACCCCACAGAAGCTGTAATGCCGCATGCACAGCCTGTGATAGAAGAACCAACTCAAGCAGTACAAAGTGCACCAATAAAAATGAAGTTGTGAAAATTTGCCGGCTCAGGTGAAGACAGAGCAAATATGATCAAGATACTGGGTATGTTAAGAAAGAAATGCCTCTCAAGGGTACTCATCACGGTATGGATAAGAGAAATCTAGACAAACAGAAAATATGCACTCTAGTGCCCTTGTAAAACAACAAAGGGGTATATTCACAAGTGCAAGTGAGAGCGGTATCAAATTCCTGTCACAATGCATTAAAGTGCTAGAGAGTGACTGAAAGATTACACAGAGCAGCACAAAGTAAGATGAGGGATGAGCAGTTCAGACTTCGATTACAATTCACTACAACTGACCACATATCTGCAGTCAGGCAGGCAGTGTATAAGAAGCTGGAAGTGACAGAGTCCAACTGGTCATTTCTAAAAATGGAGAAGGCATGCCAAGGACCCAAGAAAGCTGATCTGGGCAGTTGTGCAACTGTTCAAAGTCCAAAAATCTTTGGCAGAATTACTGCAGGGTCTGTTAAAGGATCCAATGACACAAATATGAAAAGTGTTCGGACTGACAGAGGGGAGAAAAAAGTGGGAATATATTTGTATCAGGATTCACCTCAGAGCCCAGTCATGTACATACAGGTAACAGACTACGTCAGCAAAGCAGCACTACAAGCAGACTGAACAGTAACTTCAGCAAATGATAGTGGACTAAAATGCAAAACAAACAAGACAGTCAATGACGGCAAACAAGCAAAACCTGAAGCCAAAAATTGAAATAAAAAGGAAAATACTGGAATAAGTTAACAATACCAAATACCTGGAAGGTGAGGTCAAGGGAAAGCTAAACTGAACAAGGTCAAATTAGAGCTGGCAGTACTACAGCCAACTGGCACAAAGTGACAGGGGTGTAGCATGCAACAGAAGAATGTCCAAAAAGCTGAAGTAAGGTGTACAAAAAACAGTGGTACAACTACTGCTCCTGGACTGCACAAACCTGGAGTGAAAGCATAGTAGCTAAGTAAGCTGAAGGAGATTAAGTGAGACAGGTAGAATATTGCACACTGTGGGGCAAACCAAGAAAAGGCATTAAAGATGAAGCCAAAACTGTCCCAACTGCAGAGAAAGTACACATGCATGGTTTACTTATCAAAGCAGTAGATATTCAAATAGATCACCATTGCAGTAGCCATTACATATAAAATGTACTCAGTCAAGGATGCCATAAGTCTGGCCAGTCTACAAATATTCAGGATCCTCTCCTGTACACCATGCATCTGCCCTTATTAAAACAAGACATGCTATTATAACCGGGATGAATGAATGTGCCAAAACTCAGGTTTTTTTGTTTTCATTTTTATGGTGTGAGAGAGAGAGAGAGAGAGAGAGAGATAGGATAAAGCCTCCAGATCCAGGTAAAGTCTGGTCAAGTAAAGAAAAAAGGAAACCCACTCTGGCCAAGTAATGGTAGTAGTACTACAAGGGTGATTTTTTTCAATCTATTATAACTGTATTTTGTATTCTTTATTAGACCATTGTTGCAGTAGCCATAAGGGATGACTGCCAAAGTTAAAGAAAAGGTGGCTGAAGATAGAGAGTCCAGGATTCCTTGAACAGCCCTACAGAAGCCTATTCTGACTCTAGAAAGAATTCAGTTTGTAATGTTTGCTAAAAGTTTTAGAGGGAGGAGGAGCTGCTTCTAACGAATACAGAACTCGCCTCTTTTTATATATATATATATATATATATATATATATATATATATATATATATATATATATATATATATATATATATATATATATATATATATATATATATATAAACTCCCAGATGTTGCAACCATTACAGCAGAATGAGCCTTCATATTCTGTGGAGGATTTTTGCCACGGTTAGAACAAAAATAAATGGAGTGAGATCTAAAAACTGTTGATATTGTCCATCCTTTTTCTTAAAATGAAACCAAGTTGGATTAGATTTCCAAGAATTTTAACCTTTGTCTAGATAAAACCCCCATCAATGAAGAATCCTCTCTCCCATGTTTTGAGGATAAGGATAGAAAAAAACAGGAAGCTACATAGTTTGATTAAGAGCAAATTTAGAGACAACTTTACTAATAAAGGAAGAGATGGTGAGAGTCACTTTGGCCCTATAAAAAATCAAAAATGTTTAACAGATGTATGGGTCTACAAATCAGAACCCATCTAGCAGAGGTAAAGACTACCAGAAAAAGTCTTCCATGTTAACAGCTATACAGAAGAGAATTCAAGTCCAAAGAAGGAGCCACCTTTTTCTTGGTGGTTTTCATATGCAAACCCACTTTAAAAACAGTTCGAAACAAAGAGAAAGGTAAGCTTCACAAGCCAGATATGTACAAAATGCAGAGGAGATTTTACATAAGTATACACAAAGTCAGAATTGAGCAATTCACACAGGTAGTGAAGAAACAGATATGTTCCCACTGGAGATTGGTCAAGACCTCTACTTGGATAACAAGAAAATATCTGCCATTAGTAGGTGGTTTTCTTGGCTCCTTCAATACCCGTTACATACCCTCAAGCTTTAATTCCATTTTCGGTACCCTTTTTCCATCACCCATACAGTTATACGAGATTTTCAATTCTGGGAAGAAAGCACAGTTGTGCAAGTAAACATCGCAACAGATGTTCAAATGATTACTGCTGCTGTAGTCTAAGCTATACATCCTACATAGCATACAACAGCCAACTTCCATGCGCCCAAACCATTAGTTCATGCTGGGCTCACTAAACACAAGTAGGTGTGCCAAGTCCTTCAGAGCATTCATGCCAACTGAGAGAAGGAGGCCAAGCCCAGAGAGAAAAAGAAAAATGCATGTCCACACCCTGGGATAAACAAATGCAACAAGGGGAATGGAAGGAGAGAATGTTTACTGCAGCAGTGATCAAACATCTAGTGCTATGATAAGTTTACTTCACAACCGTTCTATGTTCTTCATATTGCTCATTGATGCAGCAGCCTTACCTATATGGGTAGATTACCATAGCTTAGAACAACTGGAAAGTGGAAGGAGGAGGGTCCAGGAGTCCCTGAGCCAAGCAAAGCCTGTCCTACACCTGGAAATGGTATCCAGTTTATAGTGCTTTGTAAAAGTATGCACAGAGGACCAAGTTGCAACTTAGAAAATACGCAGAATACGCAGAGTCCACCCCTTTCCAAAAATCTGCAGAAGCAGCTAAGGCCATATAGACTGTGCCTTGACCCTGCCTGGAACAGTTTTGTTGCAGTGGGAATAAAATAAGGTAATTGTCTGGGACAATAATTTGTAAAGTCTGGTTTGACAAAAGTTGTCCTTTCTTACCTTCACAATAAATTAAAAAACAAACAATCAAAAGGTCTTTAAGATGTCTTCTGTCAGGATAGTACCATACTTGTCTGTGGACATCCAAGGTATGAAGCATCCTTTCTCCCTCAGTTTTAGGTAATAGAAAGACAGCCAGGAAATGGATAGTTTGGCTTTAAAGTACATTTTGATACCACTATGAGCATAAAAGAAAAAGTTTAGTTGTCAAAGAAACCTGACCCAAGGGCTTGCAACTCTGATACTTTTCTTGCAGAGGTCAAAGCAATTGGCAAACCTGTCTTCCATGTTAAGAACATAAGTCACCCAGATGCAGATGGTTCAAATGCTAGCTTCGATAACACAAAAGTTTACATCCCAAGGAGAACCAACTGGCTTTCTGGGAGACTTATGCAGCACCTCTCAAAAATATTTTCACAAGAAAATGCACTGAAAGAAGAGTCATGGTCAGCCATGCTAAAATATCTAGCAAATGAACCATGACAGAGGAATAACGGAGGTTATAGGGCAGTAACTTACAAACACTGTAAAACCAGAGAAACATTACTGGTGAATGGGTGCTCTTTGTTTTGTTAGCACTAGCTAATAAAACCTTTTCCATTTACTGGCATGTGATTTTCTAGTACAGTAGACTCCAGCTTATCTGGCCTCTTTGACCGGCCTCCTCTTTAACCAGCCATCAAATTTCTGCCGTAGCCTTAGCAAAAGACAAGAAGAACACTTCTGCCTCTTCTTGGCTAAATAATGCTAGATAATGCAAGACTTGAGTTTCAGACTTCATATTCATTAGAAAAATGCATGCTAACAAATCCTGTTTTGTAGCTGATCTATAACCTACAAATGCTATTTTGTATGCATTTTCTGATTAACCAGCCATTTGTTTATACAGCCTAAGGTTCAGTCCCAGTGAGACCAGATAAGAGGGAGTCTACTGTAGCAGGCTTTCTTACCTCCATTAATACCTACTGCACACTCAGTAAACTGGTGTCTAAAGGGTATTAAGACCCTATCATTCAGAAGTCAACTGTCATTATCTGGGGTCAGAATACGTCACACACCTATTCTTGTGCAAGTAATCCAGTCTGAAGAAACTTGTGGTATTTGCCTCCTGCCAATTTCAAAAGCAGGGAGAACACACAGTTACAGGTAAGCAGAAGTTACGCAGCAGTAGATGTTCATAGAACACAGTGCTTTACTGTCTGTAATTTTGGACAGAAGCGCAAATTCATTTATATGAACTATGTTCCAAAATGTCAAAGCTGTTTTCAGTATTAATTTTAGTCTTCTAAAATATTCCTTGCTAAGTTTTATTCACATTTGTTCATGTTTCACTGTCGCTCATTCAATCAGTTCCCAATATTTATACACTCCCTCTTGCTCAAGTTCTTTTATATCACATTACTGTCCCAAACCGATGTTTTCTTGGTGCTGCAGATTTCCTACTTTAAAAGGTTGCTTTTGCACATTTATCAAGATCTAGACATTCTTATATCTGAAAAAGTTTTGACCACTTGCAATTGTGCCTCATATGACTTAACTATACAGTTTTAAATCACCAACAAAAAGATAGACAATGAAAAGTCTTTACACTTTGCTGTTTGGAAGTCAAATTGTATCCAGGACCTAATCTGTTGGACAGCTTAATGGGTTAAGGGCAAGAAAAAAAGAGCAGTGGTGACAGAGTTACTCTGGAATATGCCCATTTGAATTGTTATCCCTGGAATAATAATTTTCCTTTATCATGACTTAATTGCAATTGATAAGTGCAGGGTGCATCTTATACATTAAAGCATTATTATCCATTAATGTGGGATACTATCAATTTTTTATCCACACTATACTAAGATTATTCCTCTTTTTACAGTTCTTCATGATGACCGCTTAACAAATGATCCTTTATTCCATTCAAGTTTCTCATTACCCTTTTGTTCTATTGCCATGATGGAGTTTTCTTCTAAATGACTAAACTCTGTAAGCATTAATTCCAATGTCTGGTTTACACATCAGAAGGCAAGTTATTGCTCTATAGTTTTAGGACAGCTAGCCGGTTCACTCAAGTAAGAGTACTGTTTTTCTTGTTAACCAGGCTGATGTCTGTTCGAGGTGTGAATATAAATAGTTCTTACTCATGGCTAAATCTTCATGTAAATGTGTCAATACTTTTTGCCAGAAGTTAGGTACTGCATCTAGGCTTGGGGTTTTGCCCAATTAGGAGCCTTTCTTAACTTTGTTTCAATCTCTCTGGCTGTTAATTCATCCCATTTCATATCGGGCACTTACCTTTTTATTCTTTCTTTTTCTTCTTCAATCCATTTAGCATCTTTATGTTCCACAGGATCTTCATAAATATTTCTCCAAAACATATCCATTTCTTTTTTTTGGCAATGTTTCAATTCCTTTTGCCTTGCTTCCCAGTTGTACCCGTGCTGATATTTTTAGTTTATTATTTACAATAATGCACACTAGAGCCTGATCTGTTTTGATGCTGGACCAGAGTATTTTTGTTGATCTGTTCCCTCTTCTATACTCTAGACAGTGACACACTCAATTGCTTTATAGTTTGCTATATTCGATAATTCCATGGTGGCATTCGATTTCTCCCCTTCATTCCCCTTATGACCCTGTGTTTTTAAGATTATTAATTTAGCTGCATAGTAATACATCCTATTTACTTCTGTTATAGCACAAGCATGTCTATGAACAGTCCTAATTAGTGTGGTCACTTGTTTTATCTAACTTCTAACATTTGGGGTTTTATTGACTTTCGGTAATCCATTTCTTTCATTGATCTTAATATGTCTATCCATCTCTATTAAATAAAGCAGCTCTTCTCTTCGAGCATTTTCTTCTAAACGGAGGACACATTCTTTGTTCTCTATTTTCTGCAGGCATCCTATGCAATGTTCCAGAGCATACATTTCTGCCACATTCTCTTCAGTTTCATCCTGTGTCATCCGTTGCTCTTCCATACTGCAACTCCTTGGCCTATCACTTTATAACATCGACTGCTTCAGAGTTGTCACAGTGTCCCGTTTCTTTTCCATGTTGTGCAACTCCAGCTGAGCATTGTACTGGTTTCCTATGCAAGGATCCAAAGTATCTTCATCTGGCAACTGATCAGATGTTTCCCACTCCACTGGTTTCTCCTTAATTTGGGGATCCATTGCTCTATCCTGCTGTGGTGTCAGTGAAATTTTCTACAGTAAATCATTTGCTTTGCAGGTAATCCATAACCTCAGCTTCTATTTCTTCAACTTCATTATAAATCCTCTTTTCTACTTTTCCTTTGTCTTATTTTGTGTTGCAAAATTATCCATGTCCCAATGTCTTTGCCCATATTTCTCTTCAAATATATTTGGTGCTGCTGTTCTGTATTGAATAGTTTTGCTTTCTCCTTTGCATAAATGCTGCACCATATTACCCCCCCCCCCCCCCATGTCCATATCTCTTCTTCAGATGTCTCCTACTCCTCCTGCTTCACCTTAGTCTGGGGATTCATTGTTCCATCATACTGTGGTATAACCTGTTAGACTTTCTACACTAAAAACTCACTTGGCAGGTATTCCATAACTTTTTTTTTTTTTTTTTTTTAACTTAACCAATCTGATGTTCTACATTCCCACTTTGTGGTATTTTTTGTATTGTGAATTTTTCCATATCTGGAAGCTTTTGCCTGTATTTCGCAGAGTATCTTTGGGGCTGCCTTTCTGTGCTGTTTAATGTGGTTATGGTGTTTAATGGTCCACGGCCAGGGAAACGCATGACATTTGAAGTAACTTTTGGGCTTACACTACGGAAACAGATTAAATGTTTGGTATTAATGTGGACTGGGGACTCTAAATTGCTTATAGGGGTGCTTGTATCACAGAGAAGACAGACTTGGCAACACACTTCCATTTCCCCCCTGGCTCCTTGAAAACTCCATGGATAGTTATAGCTTCCTGCGGGGTCAGTCAAGAGTCTAATGCGACTTGCAAGACTGAGCAAGTGATTAATTGACTTGCTAAGAATGTTGGGAGTAAAGAAAATGCAGATTATTTGAAGTGAATGGTAGGAATGCAGAGGTGAAGACTGCATTATAAACACAAAGCCAAGGAGTATTACGGGATTTCAGATTCTACTACAGACACAAACCCTTGCTTCAGTTTCACTGTCAGCATTAAACTTGCCCTGAAAATGAGACACTGGTTAAAGACTAAATATCTATCTTGTTTTAAGCAATGTATATTTAAGAAGTGATATCCTAGGACATTTTAGGGACTAAATATATTTTTGATATGAAGAAACGCTTAATATGAAAGCTTACTTGCTATTTTGCCAAGTTTCACAAAGTACTTTTTAATGACATTCAGCTTGAAGTCTTTACAGCAAAGTATATTTCTTTACAAAAAGAATCCAAGAACAAACACTTCCCATCACAATTAACAGTGCAGAAAACAACTAATTTTCAGATAATATACCACAATGAATCCAGCACCGAAACATGGCTGTATGCATGTACTAACACTACGCACACACTACAGAACCGTAAAACTGATGCAGATATATTTTCAAACACAAAAGGAAGTTGCTTATGCTCCTATTAGGAAAGGTTTACCCCTGGTTCCACTTTCCAGCTGTAACTCAAAGTACCTCTACAGAACTCTGACTAGACACCTCTCAAAAGGATACCCAGGTTTTTAATTCTTTTGAGACCATACTCAAGCAAATCTAATTAATCTAGGTTGCTAAGGATTCAACAGACCCAGGTTGGTGTCTCAGTAACTCAGTGGTCCTTCCAATAAACAAATCCATGGAAAAAGACATCAAAACAAGGGACAGACACTACACATGACACTACACATACACAAAGTAAACTTACACTAACAATAGATGTTCGAATGATCACTGCTGCAGTAGCCTAAGATATGTGGGATATTTTCTGCCGAGACACTGCTGGCAAGCTTCCCAGGCTTCAAGAGCACCTTCCACATGCCCAAACTGTTACAGCTCAGGCTGAGGAAAAGGGGAGATTTGGGTACCTAACCCTTCAAAGAGTTTTCTAAGAATCTCAAGGAAACAAACAGAATTTTCCCTTCACAATTATTTTGTGGTTCAAAATACTGAACCTCTTAGGAAAACAATCCCTTTTTCTCTTGCCAGAAGCAGCAGAAATGGAAAAGTCAAGAGAGCCTGAACTCAATAAATTGCGCCTGTCTAAATTAACGGACACTGGAGAAATCTTATACGTCTAACTTTTAGCTTCTTTTTGACAATAATTTCTGAAGCAGACCCACTTCTGCCAGGCAAACCTTCCCCAAGGACAAGCAATCTGTTCTGGCTAAGCAGAAAACCCCCCACAACTCCTTTCCCAAGGACTGAAAAGTGATTCTCCCTTGCCTGTCAGGGGCACTTCAACAGCCACAGGAGACATGTCTAACCTCCGGTCAATGGTAGTGTGGGCTGTACATCAGAGTGACCCAAAGAAAGCCAAATGGCTCCGAGGAAACAAAACTGGCCACAGCAGTCTCACCCAATCTGTGGCTGAGGCTCTTTAGTAGCCTACTGCAGTGGAACACGGCGTTCATTTATTTTTCTTTTTGGCTGAAAAACCAAGGAACCAGTAAGGCTGTTCAATGGTGTTAGAAAAATATATAATAGTAATATGCTTAGTGCACTCAAGGTGTAAAAGGATTAATACATAGATTCTGTTCACACTGCATGAATCCGCACAGCTATTAGAAACGTAACAAGAGACATTTCATTTCTGCTAATGTCATGAAACTTAGAGATTTCATTTCTGCTTATGCCATGAGAAAATATGCAGCTGCTAGAAGCTTTGATAAAGAAAACAATAGATGCTTGAAAATATAAACCATAGTCAGCATTGCTTGTACCAAAGCTAGAAATGTACCTTGAATCTAGACAAAATGCAACATGCATTAGAACTATACAACTGAATAATTGAAAAGTAAAGGTGGGCTAAAATAAGCCCAAGTCCAGGTTGTTTTTCTCAAAATGTTTTTGCAAGACGGCAAATAATCCGACCAAGTCAGAAATAAGTCTGGTAACATTTTCTGTGAAACATACAGAAAGCTGTGTCCAACTTCGTCAGCAATAGAATAGCAACATTTTGTGTGTGACATGGAGAACTGTATAAGAATAACATACTGATCAAAGAGCCAGACAAATCCTGTACCTACATGCTTTGTCTCCTTGCTGCAAGTAATAAAGGGTGCCTTGCTTGAACCGAACATGGATTGGTCTTTGAAGTTTTTCCTTTTACAGATTGGTCCTTCGGACCGGAACCCTCTCCACCTCAGACAAGACGGCCAGGTGGTTGAAACCGTACGGTGAAGAAACCAAATCGGTTCTTCTTATATGGAAAGCCCTCCGACTGAATTGTCGTTCAAAAGAGGCCAGCCACTTTCTGATCTGTGACTGAAGGACGGGTCTCCGTGAATCGGTGATCAATCACAGAGGCTCAGGTAAGGTCAATCTACTTTTTTCTGTTTTAGATCAGGGATTAGATGTGTATTGTTTTTGTCAGATTGCATTTTTGCAAGTCAGGGACAAAAAAGATTACTGTCTCGTCATATATTAGGAGAAACAGAACAAGCAGGCAGTCATTCTGAAGAGACTATAACAAAATCCGTGGTACCACGTTAAAAATTAAGAGAAGTTACGCAACGATCAAAAGGTAAAACAAAATAGGTAATAATTGCACAAAAAGACCCCAAAACCCGCCGTTAACGGAAGACGCAAAATATATGCAGTCGCAGCGCGCAGACAATATTAGATATTATTCAAAATGGGTTAATAAATACGAATTCGACGGAAAATTTGAAAAATCCTCGCTTATCAAACAGCTCAAAAATGATTCCAAGGGTAGGGTAAAAAAGCAACGTCAATTAGGAATTCCTCAGGCACACAGGTGGCTGGAGGAAGTAAACCATAGGGAACAAAAAAACGGAGACTAAAAAGCAATGTTTTTAGATAGAGAGGATAATAACTTAGTAATAGCATCAGTACCTCCACCTCCCTTACCAGAATATGAAGCAAGTGAACAGTTTAGTCCACCCCCACTATATTCTGTGGTCACTGAAGATAGAGATATTGTGAAATTAAAACTGACTAAAATTAGAGATCCCATCGGGACCAGGTCCCGAACAAAGGCAGGTAATTCAGAAGAAGGTATCGAGTTATGGCAAATAGTTAAGAACTCACAATCTACAGGTGAAGAAGAAGAAATATGCCCGCTTATAGAAGTACCCAATCCTCAGGCAGGTCAAGACAATCAGGACCCAACTATCTTAGTGTATAAACCTTAGACTCTGGAAGATATCCGGAAAGCCACTGAGGGAATTCCCCATCTAAAGGTTAATTTTAGAAAATTCTTAGAAGATTTACAAGGAATGAGGTTGAGTTATAACCTAAACGGAGAAGAAATAGAAAAAGTAGTTAGACAACTTGTAGGGCCAGATTGGTACATTATTAGTGGGAATTGGAATCCCCGTGATGCTGCACAAAGACCCCTCCCACATAACAGCGCAGAATTAGACACCAGAGTAAAAGGTCTTACAGACCGCATCTCTGAAAAATGGAAACCTAGGACAGACTGGACTTGCATTAATCAATGCATCCAACAAGAAGGTGAAACAATTTATCGGTATTATGCCAGATTGTTAGAATGTTTTAATAACCACTGTGAAATGCAGGTTCCTGAAGATCAAACACAAGATTCCCCATATGGACAGCAGTTGAATGCAATTTTAAAAGGTAGTAGCACGCCTATAAGCAGTTTTATTACAAAACACATGGTAGACCATCGTACAAGCAGGTTACAATCATTACTTGAATATGCTTGGCATGCCGAAAGGCATTTTAATAGCAAAACGAAAAAGAAAGCTCAAGTATTTTCTGTAGAAGATGGTGCAGAAGTTTATGTATTACAGTCTGGGAAAAAGGGCAAGAAAAACGCGCAGGGAAACAATCTGATCAGTGATCAGAGGACTTTGAAGGGTGGGAAAAAAAGGGGAGAATGTTTTAAATGCAGTAAAAAGGGACATTTGGCAAGGGATTGCAAGAAAAACAAGAAGGCAACAACGAAGACAAGGTGGGTGAGGACTTGACTAGATTTTAGTCAAGAATCACTAGAAGGGGCTATCGAAGAAAGGACAAATGAGAATGTGATAGAGGGAGTAGAGAAATTGCAGGAAGTTAGTGACAATGAAGAAAATGAAATATTAGACCTAGCTTTATTGAGCTTGGAGCTCTATTTAGCAGACACAAAACCAGAAGTTACACTCTTGGTAGAAGGGAGGGAGGTCAAATTTTTGTGTGACTCACGGGCATCACGAAACCGGAGACACCCCTCCAAACTGCCAGAAAACAGAGTCACCTGATTACATACTGGTCAAAGCAGCTAATGGACAGCTGTATCGGAAGCCTCGCTCCCTTAACATTGCAATAACTGATCCAGTTTCAGGATTGACACAAAGAAGCAAAGTTGTAGTTTCTGCAAAATGCCCAGTAAACCTCTTGGGCAGAGACCTCATGCAGCTATTTGGTATAGCAGTAGTCCCAACCATGCAGGGTATGGAAGCACAGCGACAAATTAACACCTTTGTAGTGCAATCAGAGGATGAAATGTTTTACTGGTACAGCCAGGACTTGGTTACGACTAGTCCAGGGACTGTGACCAAAGAGTTGATGAACCTGGCCATCAGCAAGTTCCCCTCCCTTAACATAGATAAGAAACACCTGCTGCACTGTACCCCTGTATTATTGCAACATACCAGGACCTGATAAGGAATTTGAGCAAGAGTTATTTAAGAATCATGCAAACAGATTGATATTGCGTAACCTGGACTGGGACACAGAAGGGAACAGTGTAGCCAGCTGTTCATTGCCCCAGGAGTTCTTTGCACTTTATAAATCTAATCGATTACCGCATGTTAGCTTAACCAAAAACATAAATATAGAATGGGCAGACCTAGGAGAAAGTCACAAGATGGGAGAAATGGACAAAACTAGAACTGTCAGAACAAGGAATACAAGTACAAAAGTTGAATTGGATAACTCAGACCAACCCAGCTGTGCACTTGCAGTCTAGAGAGGACAGCTGATTGACACTCCTATTAAAGGAGAAAGAGAATGCCTTAAGAGACATACCAGAGACTCTGGTCAACAGGGAAATCAGACTTAGAACTCATTCGTTCAGCAGGACCAGTTACTATCACGCCAAGGTCAGCATTCAGATCACAAAAAAGACAGTATCCCTTAAGAAAAGATGCAGAGGCAGGGATAAAGCCTATTATAGCAGCCTTAAAGGAGGGATACTAGTAGAATCCCCCGATTCACCATGTAACACACCCTTATTTCCAGTTAAAAAGGCCAATGGAGAATGGCGTATGGTCCAGGATTTACAAGCCGTAAATGATGCAGTAATACCAAGGTGCCAGACCCACACACCCTGTTGAATGATTTGAAACCTCAGCAAAAATATTTTTCTGTGGTAGACATCAGCAACGCGTTCTTTTCGATACAGATGCACCCTGACAGCCAATATTGGTTTGCATTTACATTTCAGGGGAAAAGGTACACATATACGCGACTACCACAGGGATATTGTGAAAGTCCAACGATATTCTCACAAAAAATGGCAAGCAACTTGGCGGGATTCACCCCACCAAGAGGCAGTCAGATTTTACTTTATGTTGATGACATCTTGCTGGCGGCCCTCACCCAGCAGGATTGTAGAGAAGATACCATAGCACTTCCACTATTTTTAGCCGCTGAGGGACATAAGGTAAATAAAAATAAACTGCAGCTTTGGAAAAAACAGGTCAAATACCTAGGATATGTAATATCCAAGGAAGGTAAAACGTTAGATGAGGACAGAAAAATATCAATTTTGCAAGCACTAAAACCCACTACCACGAAGGAAATGTCCTTCCTGGGTACAACTAATTTTTGCCGGAGCTGGATTCCAAACTATGCCTTGGAATCTGCACCTCTGACTGACCTTATATGTAAAAAGCCTATGGGAGCGCAGGATTTGTTACAATGGACACCAGAGGCAGAATCTGCCTTCTGTAAACTAAAGCAGCTAACAGCGTCCTCATTAGTTCTGGGATTGCCAAACTACCGTAAACGTTTGTTCCAAACTATAGACTGCAAGCAGGGTTACATGACATCAGTGTTAACACAACAGCATGGGGATGAGCAACACCCCATTGCTTACTACTCATCACAACTAGACCCAGTGGCATGGTCCTTACCCCACTGTGTACAAGCAGTAGTTGCAGCTGCAATGGCAGTACAGGCTTCAGCCTCAGTAGTCTTGTTCCACCCTCTCACTCAAGAGTACCTCATGCAGTCGAGATTATTTTACTACAAGAAAAGGTGGCATATCTTTCCTGTAGGACTATATTATTGAGCCAACCTCATATGACGATTGAACGATGCACAACTTTAAACCTTTCTACTCTGCTCCTGACCCCTGCAGACGGCACACCACACTGCTGCCTGCAGGTAATTGAGCAAAAGACACTACCTAGAAAAGATCTCACGGATGTCCCCTTGGAAGATGCCGAGGTGACATACTACGTGGATGGCTCACGCAAAAGGGGGTCCTGCAGGACAGAACCTAGTAGGATATACAGTAGTCTCTGATACTGGGATTATAGAAGCAAAACCTTTACCACACAACTTATCTGCACAGGCAGCAGAATTGATTGCCCTGACACAGGCATGTACCTTAGCAAAGGGTAAATGTGTAAACATTTTTACCGATAGCCAGCATGCTTTTTCTACTGTACATGTTTTTACGCAACAGTGGAAAAACCGGGGAATGATCACATCTACTGGCAAACCTATAAATCATGCGCAGTTTATTTTAGATCTTTTAGAATCTATTCAGTTACCTCAGAAAGTAGCCATTTGTAAATGCACAGCTCACACCAAGCAACAAGATAGGATTTCAAAAGGTAATGCGAGAGCTGATACAGCTGCAAAACAAGCAGCCACAGAAGTATTTCTTTTAAATGAGGAATTACAACCCTCTGAAACTTTAGATCTAGATATGTTAAAAACAATGCAGACACTCACTACACAAGCTGAAAAAAACAGCTATGGATAAAACAAGGAGCAATCCTCGAAAAGGGGCTGTACATCTCTAGAGAGGGAAAACCGTTACTACTCTCTAATTTGTTTCGCTATGCAGCATTGTTGAGCCATGGACAGTGCCATGTCTCAACAGGAGGGATGGTACAGCTGGTGAACCGGGTGTTCACAACATACGGATTTACAAACTACTCTATATAAAAAAAAAAAAAAAAAATTTTGTTTGATGCGTCAGATTTGTAACAAACATCATGCACAGGGGGAGATAAAGCCCAAACAAGGGAGTTTCCCCACACCAACATATCAGTTTCACACTATTTGTATGGATTTCATAGAATTGAACAAATGCGATAATAAGAAGTATTGTCTTGTCATTGCAGATATGTTTTCCAGATGGGTGGAAGCCTTTCCAACCAAAAATCCAGATGCAGCTACGGTGGCAAAGGTACTTGCCAAGGAAATCATTCCTAGGTTAGGTATTCTGGAAAGAATCTACAGTGACAATGGTACACACTTTGTAAATCAAACCATACAGCAGTTGAGTAAGCATTTTGGTATTTCTTTAAAAAAATCATTGTGCATACCATCCGCAATCTGCAGGGCTAGTTGAAAGGCATAATTGTATACTAAAAACAAACTGAGAAAATTAATAGCAGAGACAGGAAAAACTTGGTTGTACTGTTTACCCCTGGCACTGTTGAGCATGAGAACTGTCCCTACAGCAAAAGGATAGACTCCTTTTGAAAAACTATTTGGAAGGGCTTATTATATACCCCAGTGGAAACTTCTCATGTCATCAGACCAGGAAGCTGATTTTACACTAGCTGAATATATGAAAAAGTTGTTGAGTTCTAAACATCTGTTGCAGTCAAATTCTGTTTCAGATAGAAAACAAAAACATCAGAAGTGGCAGTGACGCCAGGAGACTGGGTGGGGATCAAAATCAAGCGAAAAAACTGGGCATCGCCAACGTGGGAAGGTCCCTACCAGGTGCTTCTTTGGACACCCACTGCAGTCAAGACAGCAGAACGAGCTTCGTGGCTACACCTGACGCACTGCAAGCTGGTTAAGAACTTTGAGTTGGACAAAAATCTTACCTCTCCATCTGGGCCCTCAGCACAAAGTCTGGCTACAAAGGGGGGGGGGGGGTCAGATCAATAGGACTGATCCGTCTCAACCCCAGTGAAGAAACCATCGGTGCTGAAGGTCCTATTAGGGCAGAGAGTAAGAGTACGTGTCCAATGACGGAATCCAGTAAGATCCAAATACACCTACTTAGAAGAGCCGGAGAAAACAGAAATGCAGAACCACCATTTCCATAAAAGTATTGCATAACCATCCTGTTGACTGTACTAGTGACAATCTTTTTGTTGTGACCATTCATTTTTTCAGCCACACAAATTGAACTGAACAAGCGTGCAGAGTGGCACCCGAACTTTAACACTTACCAGGCAATCAAATATGTGTATGCTGAAACCTTCAATGTTTCGAATTGCTGGATTTGCAGAGCTTTACCAACAGCATATGGGGGGTTACTGTTAACTTCAGTTCCCCTAGGAGCCAACAAGACCTGGGAAAACCTAATTCATGATACATCAGATGTCACATCACAAGATAAAGTAGCACTGCACTTGTCTGTTCGACAGAAGGGAACTGTGTGTTTTTATAAGAATGATACAGTCAAGGTGGGTTGGAGCAATTGTAATGTGACTGTTCCCTATAGATGCTACACTAAACCTGATAACATTGGATCCTATTGCAACACGACCTAGGATTTATTTGTTGAACTGATGCATAGGACAACTGGTGAAGTAAAACATAATGCTGACCTCTATAAGCAACTGTCCATAATTGACAAAAAAATGTTTCATGCAGAGTCAGGGTATAGTAAAGTTACTACTGAAGTAGAAGATTGTTACTTTATGCAGTAGAAAAGCATATAAATGGCTACCTGAGAATTGGTCCGGCAGTTGTTTTTTGGGGTACCTGGTTCCAGCCATACGACACACAGCAGTTTTACCTCAAGGGAAAATTCAGAATGTACGAGAAATCAAGAAGCCTGTCAATCCAGTGAGGCAAATCAATGCGCGCTGGAAAAACTATCATGCTCTGGGCTCGGGGAACAATGGACTGTCAAACATGGACTTGAGTGATACAGTTATATCGTGGGCAGGTGTACTGCCAGCATATGGAGCAACAAAATCAATCTGGGAACTAAGAAAATTAAGTTTTTTTTAAATAATGAGCAATGCAACCTTTTCTGCCCTAGAATTGGTGACTGACTGCCATGAGAACAGTGGTGCTTCAAAATTGCATGGCTCTTGACTTCACCCTAGCGCGAGAGTAGGTACATGCGCTTTAATACAGGAGTGCTGTTCGTATATTCTTGATCACAAACACGAGACAGACAACCATCTTGAGGTGATTCAGCAAGTGTCAGCCATGACCAAACCAGGACCAAATCCGTTGACGGACTTTTTCCAGAAATTGTTTGGGGGTTGGGGCAGCATCCTGATGAACATTCTGATTGCCATCTGTGTAGGAATAATCCTACTGGTGGTACGTGTGCTGCTGCATCCCCTCCATAAAAAGGCTGATTAAAAATTTTGTAGACATTTCAGTTTCAGAAACCTTATACCAAGATGCTGAACTTGAAGAATTGCTAAAAAAGTGAAAAGGCTTTCATGAGCTTAAACTGAATGACTCTCTTAACTGCAAATCCTGAGCAGGAAGAGGTTAGGAGAAGAAAAAACTGTTTATGCTTATCTTGAAAGTAGAATAAAAGTATTAAAACGGGGGAAATGTTAGAAAAATATATAATAGTAATATGCTTAGTGCACTCTGGGTTTAAAAGGGTTAATACATTTTTTCTGTTCACACTGCATGAATCTGCACAGTTATTGGAAACTTAAGAGACATTTCATTTTTGCTAATGTCATGAGAAAATATGCAGCTGCTAGAAGCTTTGATAAAGAAAACAATAGATGCTTGAAAGTATAAACCATTGTCAGCATTACTTGTACCAAAGCTAGAAATGTACCTTGAATCTAGACAAAATGCAACATGTATTAGAACTATATAATTGAAGAATTGAAAAGTTAAGGTGGGCTAAAATAAGCCCATGGCCATGTTGTTTCTCAAAATGTTTTTGCAAGACAGCAAATATCAGACCAAGTCAGCAATAGAATAGTAACATTTTCTGTGTGACATGAGAACTGTATAAGAATACCATACTGATCATCAAAGAGCCAGACAAATCCTGTACCTACATGCTTTGTCTCCCTGCTGCAAGTAATAAAGGGTGCCTTGCTTGAACCTAACGTGGATTGGTCTTTGAAGTTTTTCCTTTTACAAATGGTAAAGCTGAAAAAGATGCCAAATTCACAGGGAAGCCTGGCAACAGTAGTGCGTAAAACAGGTTACTATGGAAGTACCACTTTTTCCATCCAAAACACAGCAAAAAGCAGTTTAAACCATTACAGCATTCCTCAAAAATAAATAGCTTTCACCAAGGAAAAAATAGTTTCAATTCATTTTTTCAGTGTTTGCTGAATTTTATTTGCTAGTAATTACAGGTGTGGGGGTAGCCACATTCTTTGATTTCCTGTCCTTGCCTATTTAAGTGGTACAGTGTGAAATAATTTCTGCTTAAAAACCTCAGCTTTGGCCGGCTAAGAACTTGCTGTATTCAACTGGACGTACAAGAGAATTTAAGTACCTTTATCTGCACTTTTTTTCAAAAAAATACAGTATTTAAATTGATTTTAACTGTGTGTTGCAGGAATATTAACTGAACTGGAAGTTTTGACTTTGCTCTTCAGTTAGTCCCACCCACCCTCAGTGTTTTTGTTTTGGTGTTAATCTTATGGGCCTTGAAACTGCCCGCCCCTCTTGTAAATTTGTTTGGATACCCCTTCTGGGCCCATCTCATTTGCTCACTCAACTGAGTGCAGTGAGATCATATTCTGATTTCAGGCACTCCTACTGTGTACAAAGAGAGCATCTGGGAAACAGAAAAAAAAATTAAGTTTGTTTCCTGCCTTTCCTGTTAAGTGGTATAGACTAATTGTAGGCTTCTGAGCCCCCAAGCCCTTCTGTGTTGGAGGGAAGCCTTCTAGCTTAGTTTTTTTTTTCTTATAACTAGCCAGTTTTCTAGTTTCAGCACTCAAATCTGTTTCTTTGATCTCAGCACTTGTTCAGAAAAAAATAAATAAAATTTCATCTGCTTTTACTGTACTTGTGTTTCTACCTACTTTATTTGACTTTTGCATCATCTTAAAAGTACTCAATCGTATTTATTACTGCTTGGTGTAACTCATTCTAAGCCTTTTGGTTTAAACACTTGCGCCTTGTTTGCTGTGGCATAGACTGGATTCGGGCCTGCTGGATCTAGCTTTGTTTGTGTAACTTGAGCACTAATCCAGGCATTCTCTAAAAGTTACTGCTTGGTAGTAACTTGATTAAAAGTGTAGCTATCATTTAAGTCTTTTGGATTAAGCACTTGGGCTTCTGACCAGCTGTTTTACATTAGGAAGGTTTGTGGCATGCACTGTGGTGGCAGGACAGGTAGCTTTCATCCTTCTAAGTTGGGAACTGCTGATTGAGAGCCCAGTGCCTTATTCTTAAAGTGTATTAGTTCTGGTTTAAGCACTTGGGCTTCAGGCCAGTTATTTTACATTAAAGAAGGTTCATGGTCTGCACTCTTGTGGGAGAAGACCCAATCCTCCAAAGGCAGACGTCCTGTCTGGTGGACCCCAGCCATAAACAAACTATACAATAGGAGGACGAAGCTACTAAATGATAGAGCAAAATCCTAAAAAGGGAAGGCATCACTGATCAGTATTAGCAAAAAAAAACTACGGGCACTCATAAAATCGTCTAAGGCCAGCTTAGAGAGAAAAATTGCACAGGACACTAAGGATAATCACAAGGCTTTCTTTAGTTATGTTAGGAACCTGGGTGGTAATTCCCAGATATGCTCAGAATTAGTCCAAAATGACAAAAAATACACTGAACCCACAGACATTGCCAACATCCTAGCTGACAGGTTCAGTGCAAACTTCCCCCACCAAAAGGGCAAATATCTATCCCAGCAGAGTGCTGCCCCCCTGACATCTCAGATGCTCAGGTAAGAGCCGCCCTCTCCAAAGCAAAAAACACAGCATCAATGGGACCAGATGGTGTCCCAGGCTGTGTCCTACATGAACTCCAAGAAGAGCTAAACCCAAACATAAAGCTACTGTTCAATCTCAGCCTTACTACAGGATATGTGCCCAAAGAGTGGCGTACAGCAACAGTGGTCCCTCTCCATAAAGGTGGTGCCTCAACGGATCCTGGAAACTATCCCATAAGCCTGACTAGCTTGGTCTGCAAAGCTATGGAAAGGATCATCATGGACCTCATAAATAAAGATATTGGGGACCTACAGACACTGGATCCTACCCAGTTCGGCTTTGTTAAGGGCAGATCCTGCCTCTTAAACCTGGTTGATTTCTTTGAAACAGTTACCAAGGCCATTGACGAGGGGAAGGTGGTCCACACAGCCTACCTGGACCTCGCAAAAGCCTTCGATACAATACCCGACTGGCATTATAGATAAGCTCACCAGCTTAAATATAAACCCCTATGTCACTAGATGGATTGCAAACTGGCTCAAGGACAGAACCCACATGGCTAGAATTGCTGGAGCCATGTCAGACTCCAAACCAGTTACAAGTGGTGTCCCACAAGGCTCAGTCCTGGGACCTCTCTTGTTCAGTATATATTTCTCGGAGGTACAGGCCAACACGGAAGGACTGTGGCTGACCAAGTTCGCAGATGACTGCAAACTGGGCGTCATAATTGACTCTCCAGCCGACACAAGCATCCTCCAAAAGGGCCTCATAGAAACAGACAACTGGTGCCAGAGCCATGGCCTCAAGCTAAATGCCAAAAAGTGTATAGTCATCCCCTTTGGCAAAAACAAAGTGTCCACAAATTACCACATAGGTGGTAATCCATTACGTACGGAAGTAATTAGGGACCTGGGGACCCAAGTTGATGGCAATCTCTCATTTGACAACCACGTGGCCAAAGTGGTTAGAAAAACATTTTATATAGCCCACCTAATCATGAAGGGATTCACATCTAGATCAGGGGAGGTCATCGTGCCGCTTTACTCACCCCTCATCAGGCCCATAATTGAGTACAATGCCCCTTTTGGGATGTACCTTACCAGACACCTGCAGCAACTGGAAAGACCCCAAAAGTACCTCACCAAGAGGATCAAAGGGCTCAAACAAATGCCATATGCTGCCCGGTTAAAGAAACTCCAGCTCTACTCAGTGGCATACCGCCTGTTCAGAGGCGATCTGTGCCTGACGTATAAAGCCATGTCCAACCCGGAATTAATGGACATGCTGCACCTCAGAAAATCCAAATCCCATCGAGCTACGCACTCAAGAGACTTGAACCTCAGCACTGAAATAAATGGGACATGCTGGAGGGACAGATTCATAACCCAGAGGCTCCCTTCACTCTGGAATAAAATCCCAGTCCAGGTTAGGCAGAGTCCCTCATCGACTCTCTTCAAGAGGAATCTTGCTGAGTGGATGGGAGATCGTAGGTTTACCCCGGGTATCACTTGTGTCAATGTTAGACAGAGGCACAGTATACTAACCTCGAAAAAGGGCATAGCAAAATAAATTTAAAATGGGTGGCGAAAGCCAAACACATTCTGGCTAGGCTTATAAATGCCCTAGGGCAGATAGCCTAGTATGAACCTATGAACAACTATTTTTCACAAAATAAAAAAAAGTAATGCTACAATTTAAAAGTTATTAAGAGTTGTGCGACAGTCTAATTTTTCCCAGTATAAAATAATTTTAAAGAGCGAGCTTCACTTTCAGTGAAAGTTAAGTGGATGTTGTACCCCCCCCAACAGAATGGATTGGCACAGCAATGGAAAGCGTTAGAAGACTCGGTCGCTCACAAGAAAAGTGCTCTTTGACAGCGGGAAGGCTCTGAAGGGCTGGGTGTTAAAACCACTTTCTTCAGTTCAACTTAAGCGGACTGTTTGGGTGCATGGAAATTACCCTTGAAACTTTAGAAGCTGGCCATCTGTTATATCCTTAGCAGGACAGAACCCATATAGTTAAGGCTAGGCTACTGCAGCAACGATCAATATGATGAGCATTAAAACGTTACAATTCAAATAGTAAGTGAGGTCTCTCCACACATGTATTTCTGTCATAGGTAACCTGTCAAGACAGATATCCATTTACTATCCAAGCTACTTCAACTTCATAGAGATTAGCAGAATTAAGCATTACAGTGGATCATAATCATTTAGCTCATATTTGTAAAGTTAGCAGCATCAAAATCTCTTACCTCTTTTCTACGTGCACATAACATGACAATTGGAGGCCCCAGGACCCTGTTTTCTGGACTGTTCAAATAGTCAAATGCAGGGTCTTTAAAGTCCGGTAGAACAAAAATTGCCTCAAAATCTGTGTTCTCCAAATTTCCAAGCTCCTCCATTGACTCAGCCTTTATACAAGGCATTTTGATATCCTGAATATGTAAAACAAACAGAGATGAGATTTTTACGCAGTGATTCAGGAAATTTCATATCATTTCAAGAAGTTGCAATAAATGACGTCAATCTTTTCTAGGAAGGAAGCATCTTAGGAGATCATAATTTAAAAGGGGACAAGTAATGAGTCAACTTTCTAATGAGCTTAGTGTATTAAAATGAGTAACACCTGCCATGATCACGCTATTAGAGAGAGCAAGCCAAACACATCATCCTCTTGTGCAGCTTGATCATCCCATAAAATTAATACTACATATGCCACCTACATATAGCAAGAGATCTTAAGAGAGCATTTAATTTATCAGAAAGCAGAGTGAATACCCAATCATTGTGCAGTGCAAGATATCCAAACACCTCCACTCAAGGGAGAGTAAATGCCAGTAATAACAGTCAAGCACCATCTACATTGTTATGGTATATTTCACCTCACTTTACAGCAGGCCAGTCTGATAAACCCATTCAATCTAACCAAGTCATAGCCAGAAGTTTATTTTATATGATGGGTGACCCACCACCACCACACCCCTCATGCACCTAATACAACTTGCAAGTTCATATGGACTTACTAGGCTTACAGTCCAGGGAACCAGTGTGGAGCCTAGGCCAAATTCCCAGTTGTCCAAAAAATGCTCTGTCAAATGCCTTATTCAAGGTTGCACAGTAGCCAGTAACGGTTGACAGAGTTAAAGCCTAAAACCAAAGGAACTTCAGCTCACAGACAACCTTCTGTACCAACTGGCAGACTAACTTGGAAGTCATTAAAATTTCAGCCCATTTAGTTGTATGAGTTTGGTACTAATCCACTGCAGTTGTCACAGGAGCATACCCACCCCTGTTTCTTTTCTGTCAAAACTACTCACTGAGCAACTCTGAAGAATTCATCAGTAAGAAAAAGAAAAGGACACCAATTGTTTTATGATTTATTGTGCTACTGTTTGGTAGAAGATTTTGATTTTTACCTCTGAGTTTAACTGATATAAAAAGGTGTGACACCCGTGCCCTGGCCCAGGATAGGATTTATTTCAAAATTACACAGAAAGGATAGTCAGGTCAAGTGAATGGAATGTGGGTCAATACCTACATGAAAAAAAGTCTCTTAAAAAGTGAGAATGTGTAGCACATCTAAGATTAATTTTGGGCACACAGTTAAGACAGGATCATGTCCACATTTGTCAAGACAACAGTTTTTGAAGCAGCTATAATATTTGACTTAACACAAGACAGGACTTTTGGCAGGTAATAAATTTAACATTTTACAGACCGCAAACTTTGATTTAATTAGTGCTGGTTGTTAATGCTAGGAGACTATTAAGAACTTTTTATTGGAAAATTAGCTGTGTTCACACAAGACTGAAGTTAGTTTGTGAAACATGGTTAAATAATAGTGACTGAAAACCTGTTCAGAGTATAAATGATTTTTCTGTAACAGACATTCCAACAAGAAAAACAGGTGAAGGTGTTATGATAGGAATTAAAAATGTACAAGACTTGTAAACAAAGATGTTAATAACCACAACACCAATATTGTACATTGTGCAATTCCCAAAAAAAGATAACCCTAGAACAGATTACAATTGGTAGAGTGTATAGACGAAA
This sequence comes from Protopterus annectens, assembly GCF_019279795.1. Lineage (NCBI taxonomy): Eukaryota > Metazoa > Chordata > Ceratodontiformes > Protopteridae > Protopterus > Protopterus annectens. The sequence goes on from NC_056734.1 coordinate 417,702,329, forward strand.
GTCAACTGATAACCTTCAGGAATTTATACATTTCCTGCAGGAAACACAGGATGAAAAAAAAAAAATACAGTAGCTGGGGACTTAAATTTACCAGAAACTAACTGGAATAAGACTGATTTGACAAAGGAAATTTACAACATATGTTTAGGAACAACTGCTGCAGACTGTAAACAAACCTACCCAGAAACGAACATACTGAAAATTGTGTTCCTAACGAGACCGTTGTTACTTGTCAAGTTTTACCACCTCTGATGTGCAGTGATCTTGGGGTTATAAAGGCTAAACTACTGCTAGATAATTCTGCCAAAACAAAATCTAAACCAATAGAAAGATTACTGAAGGACTATATGTAAGCAAAACAGTTGCAATGTAAAACTACTGGAATAATATATTCAGTGGAAAGATGGCAGAAGAACCTGGTAAGATTTGAAATAATGTTCAAATGAAAAAATTATTTACTAGAATCTATGCACAAAAGGTTAGGACGACTAATTTCCATAAAAAAGATACTTGATTATATGAGAGAAAAATATGCAAGGAATAGAAATGAGGTTAAATACAACTTTGAAAATGGAAATAAACTAGACAAATTATAGAGTGAGACATGAGCAGGAAAAGTTTAAACAACTCAGGAGCTTAAAATCCACCAAAGCCAAGTTTGAGGCTAAATAGCTACCCAAGCCAAATAATCATGAGACATTTTTTTTTTTTTTTTACTTGTGATCTTGATCTCAAACGCACAATGTGATGAGATGAATGTCAATGATGTTACCTACACACAGACTGAAGATGTAGTGAACCTACTGTCCGAAAAATTTAGCTCTAACTTTACTTCTCCCTCCCCTCCATCTCTCTCTCAAGATCTGCCAGAAACGACTCTCCTCCAGCTATCATGCAAGACTAAGGCCCGAAAGTGCTATCAAAACCTAAACATACTGCATCAGAGTCCTAATAATATCCCTGGATGGATCATCTTAAACAGGGTGGGGCCGAATAGTGCATAGTGCTAACACCGTTCAATCTCATCCTTCAAACAGGTTTTGCACCTATTGAATGGAGAACAGCTGCAGTCATTCTCTTTCATAAGACCACCACCGATAGACCCAAGCATTACATACTCTCTTCTGACCAGCCTCATATGCAAAGCCATGGAAAGGCTAATCATGGAATTAAGCAGGGCATAGTGAACCTCCAAACAATGGACTCGTTTCAGTCTAGATTCATCAAGGGCAGGTCATGCTCAGTCAACCTGGTGGATTTTTTTGAAAATGTCACCCAAGTAATGGATGGAAGCAAAACAGTCCACACCACATACTTTGACCTGACCAAAGCATTTGACACAAATCCATACTCAGGAATAGTAGAAAAATCTAAATAAACTGGGAAGAAAACGCCTATGTCACCCAACTGGGTTGCCATCTGTCTCACAGGTAGGATGCAGATAATCAAAATAGGACAAGTTACCTCCACAAGAGACCAATCACCATGGCTGTGTGCTGGGTCCTCTCCTGTTTGGCATCTACTTTTCTGAAGCAAAACTCAGTACCAAAGGGAATGACTTACAAACCTTTGACCAACTATTGTTGGAAGAAAGTCCTTCTAAACTGCACAGCTTATAAACAAAGGGATTGCAACTAGATCTAGGGATGTCACTGTCCTTTACTAAGCCCTCATTAGGCCAATCATTAAATATTAATGCTTCTACTGGAATGTACCTGCTCAGACACATGCAACTGGAATGCCCACAGAGATACCCTACTAAAAGAATAAAAGGCCTAAACATGTCTTACATGTACTGATTCAAAGCTCTGCCACTACACTCTTGTTTTCTACAAACTGCTAAGAGGTGACCTGTATCTGGCATAGAAGGCATCCTCCGAACTATTACTGATGGATTTTTACTGCAAATTAGCAAGTCAAATGAAAGAAGTACTTCATACAGGGATTTAAACTTCTACATCAACATCTACAGAATGGTTTGGAGGGACAGGTAATTTTCATAGAGGATACCATCTGCTGTGGAACAGACTCCCCATCCACCTAAACCAAAGTTCAACCCTGTCCATTTTCAACTGCAACTTCGATTTATGAATGGGAATCAAAAAATTTACCCCAAGACTGCTCCCTGTACAAATAATGTCAGAGGCAACGCCTAAACGCTTTATCTTTGCACAGGTTCCCTCAAATTATATATGGTATGATCCCAGTTATTCTTATTAGGAGCAACATATAATTAAAATCGATCATGGGATGGGTAAGGTCAAGCTATAACCAAATGAGAGGTTATTTCAAGCACAAAAAGGGAAACTAGCTAGGCTTAAAATGGCCCGCAAGGGCAGCTAGCTTAGCACTTATCTATGCACCTAAGAAAATTTATGTAAAGTGTGACGTCCCCACACTGGGCCAGTAATCAGGGAGCCTAAACCCCAATAGACACTGGAGAGGGACGTGCACTTGGAATACACAAGGATACACAGTATTTCCAGATGCAGACTTCTCTGGATCAAGCATAATTTCCCTAAGAGCACACTGAGAACACACAGCCTGGGGTCCAGATTTCTCTAGATCTGGTTTTCCTCCAGGTCCCCAATAAGACTTCCCACTGGTACAGCTATAAGGTTAGGTCCCACTGGTACAGCTATAGGGTTAGGTCCTCAGCTGTCTGTCCAAGCCAAGTCCTCCAGCACCCTCTCTGTGAACCCGGTGCTTCATCTCCCAAACTCCAAGTAACAGTCTCTCTCTCCGACACGCACGCACACAGTCTCTCTCTCTCTCTGACACACACGCACACAGTCTCTCTCTCTCTCTGACACACACGCACACAGTCTCTCTCTCTCTCACACGCACACAGTCTCTCTCTCTCTCACACGCACACAGTCTCTCTCTCTCTCTCTGACACACACGCACACAGTCTCTCTCTCTCAGACACACACGCACACAGTCTCTCTCTCTCAGACACACACGCACACAGTCTCTCTCTCTCAGACACACACGCACACAGTCTCTCTCTCTCAGACACACACGCACACAGTCTCTCTCTCTCAGACACACACGCACACAGTCTCTCTCTCTCAGACACACACGCACACAGTCTCTCTCTCTCTCAGACACACACGCACACAGTCTCTCTCTCTCTCAGACACACACGCACACAGTCTCTCTCTCTCTCAGACACACACGCACACAGTCTCTCTCTCAGACACACACGCACACAGTCTCTCTCTCAGACACACACGCACACAGTCTCTCTCTCAGACACACACGCACACAGTCTCTCTCTCTCACACACACACGCACAGTCTCTCTCTCACACACGCACACCGTCTCTCTCACACACGCACACAGTCTCTCTCTCACACACACGCACAGTCTCTCTCACACACACACACAGTCTCTCTCACACACACACACAGTCTCTCTCACACACACACAGTCTCTCTCACACACACACAGTCTCTCTCAGACACACACGCACACAGTCTCACACTCACACACACACCCACCACACACACACACACCCACCACACACACACACACACACCCACCACACACACACACACACACCCACCACACACACACACACACCCACCACACACCCACCACACACCCACCCTCTTTTGCTTTCATGCACGCATTCAGACACTCATACATGTATTTCACTTACTTGAGAAATCAGCTGCTAAGCATCGTGGTGCACAGTTTGGGAACCCATGTACTAGGGAACCAACTGCCTTACTTAACAGTATGTTGCAGTAGCTTGACAAACACTCTTGTATACTTGCTCATTCTGTATTATTAGTGTACATTAAAGCCTTTTAAAAGAAACATGGGAAAGTCCATGTAAGATTAAAGTAAAACCCCAAAGCAGCACTCAAGAACTGAAGCCATTTTCTTTTCTCCACCCAGAAGAGCAACCGCAGTTATGTAATTTAAAGTAGGCACAAAACGGCTTTTGAGGATAACGTTGAGTGCAATAAAACAAAATAAAGAAAAAAAATATATAAAAATGTAACCAAAGGCTCTTTAATAAACCAAAAATAAAAATAAAGTAAGCGCTTTCACAACCACAAACTGTCACTTCATCAGACAAATAATAAAGACCATGATATATACAGACACTCTAATTAGCTGTCATCAAGTTAAACATGGTAAAGAGATTCACTTAAACAGAAAATGTTACAAACTTCTAAAACCTGATGTAAGTTGAGATAAAAGACTGTATGCTTGATAATACAAATACGTATAAAAGTTATATATGTCATGCCAAATGAAGAAAAAAGACACAATTAAATCTGGTTTCTCTGCGTTTAATAAAAGTATCCATTTCTGCTCAGCTGCATCCGTAATACTGTCAATGTCTCTTCCTCGTAGGTTGGCCTCTATAACTTGGATTACAAAAAACTTAAGTGTGTGAAGAATCTGTTAGTATGGCATGACTGGCTAATGCATTATTCTCCTTCTGATATCTCTGATGTGTTCCAGTATCCTGTCCTTTAGTAGTCTATTGGTTTTGCCTATATAGTATGCATGACATTGCTTACAATAGGCAAAATAGACTAAGTGGGTAGTTCAACAATCTGCATAGTAATTGATCCTAATAGTACATTTCTTAGTAGGATGTGTGTAAACTGAGTTTGAATAAATATACTGGCAAGCAGAGCAATGTCTGCAAGGAAAGGTACCTGTTCTCATGGATTCACATGGTCTATTCATAGTCTTATTACAAAGGTGATGTTTCAATGATTGATTGTTTCTGAAAGAGAATGCAGGCATGTTACTGATTGTGTTCTTCAGTTCTGGAACTTCCAGTTCTTTTTTATGATATTACAATAGCCATTGATATCACCAAGTACTGAAAGACACATCTGAACTTATCTATAGTAGTGATGATTGTCTTATGATCCAATTCTTCATTGACTGCATTTCTGAAATATGGTTTGCATCAGTCACCTCTGTGTGTCCATGCTTCAATCACATTATTTCTTGTTCAGAATATCCTCTTTCCAAAACTTCTTGTTTACTTATCTGTAGGGCATTTTGCACATCAGTGTTATTGTTGTGTAATCTAAGCACCCTATAAACTTGTCCTTTTAGCATATTACAGGGAATATGCCTGGGGTGCATGCTGTTTTATGCAACAGTGCATTTTTCCTTGTTGGTTTCTTATATATGCTGCTGCATATTTGATTCAACTTTGATTTCCTCAATGTCACATCCAGAAACTCTATTTCATCATAAGAGTATTTATAGCTGAACTTCAAGAACTCAGTAGTGGTATGCATTTAATCAACTTGTTGATGAAGTTCACTAGTGTTGCCTCCCCATAACAGGAAAATATCATCCACAAAGCGGACATACCAGAGGACATGTCCACGCAAAACATTTGTGTCTGATAAAAGAGTGGACTGTTTCCAGTGTGTTAACGCTAGATTGGTGTAGCTGTTGGCACAAGCAGTGCCCATTGCCACGCCAATTTTCTGGAGGTAGAAATCATTTTCAAAAATAAAACTATTGTTTTCTAATATGATCTCTAATAGAACACAAATAAGTTTAACTTGATAATCATCAAAACATTTATTCAGAGTGAGGAAGGATCTAATCATTTCAATACCCCATTTGTTAGGGATAGAAGTAAAGAGGGATTCTATGTCTAATGTGGCAAACATAGTTGCTATCCAGAGTAGACAGTCTGCTGTGTAATCTTTCTAGAAATGTTTTGGCATCCTTCAGAATAGTGTGGCAACTTTCAAAGTGTGTGCAAGTTATTTTCTACATATATTGATAAGAGATTCAGTACACCATCCTCTACCTGATACAATAGGTCTCATAGGTGGAAGGGACCTGTTCTTATGTATCTTAGGTAAACCATAAACTTTAGGAAGTACAGGATTAGTTGTGTTGAAATATTTAAATACATTTTCATTGATTAAACCTGTCCTAAGTAAGTCAAAGTTTAGAAAATAAACTTTCTATCATGCCAGTAACAGTTAATTTAGGAATGCACTGATAAGTATTTACATCTTGTAACAATGCCTTCATCTGTGTTGAATATAAATCTTCAAGAATGACAATCCCACCAACCTTGTCTGCAGGTTTAATGTCAATCGAATAAATGTTTTTAAGTTCATATAGAGCACCAAAATCTTGTCTGGTCATGTTGCAAAAAGTAGCCTTAGTCCCCTCTTCAAAAAGGGTGCATAATGGCGACAAATGTACTAGGTCTCTTGTAACTAGAAACTTCATTGGTATTACTGAACATGCTTTTTAATGTTAAGTTTCTAACTCGTAACCTTAGGTCTTCGAGCATTTCAGCATGGTCTGCTTGCTTAACAGGTATAAACAATAAACCTTTATTAAGTAGCCGAGTATCTTCTTTAGTTAGCTCAAAGGAAGAAATATTGAAAACCAAACCTGAGTTTAAAAATGGCGCCTTTTTACAATCTAGGGATTTCGCTTGGTCCTGTTTCATTGAAGCTTGCCTTTCCTTACTAGACTCAAAGATCTGCTCTTGATGGGAAGAGGATTCTTTAGTGTGAACCCTGTCATGCGATTTTGTTCTAAAAAAAAAAAAAAAAACGCTGTTTTCTTCAGTGTTGTTATTCACATGTTGCATTATGTCAGAAACTGATTTAGTTTTAGTATTAGCAAGAATGTTCGTAATGTCAAAGACATCTGGGGCATTAGAAGTGGATTCAGTAGAGGGATCATTAGCTGCATTCATAGTTAAATGTTGACTTGCAGTTGAACTTGTGGCAGCTACTTTAGTGCATGTTGCATCCATTGTGCTGCCTTTTTCAGCCGTGCTGCTTCTTGGTTAGCTGCGTGAGTAATTGACAGTTTCATTAACCGCTGCCGTTGTAGTCTCTCTAGGCCAAGAGAAAACGTACAGAGTTTGAAAATATCTCTGGTCTCTCTGCAATTTTTTTCACTTTTATCGATTGTAGTCTCTTGTCATAAGATGTTATACTTTCTTGTAGTTGATCCAGCCTGTCTTCTATGACATCAGCTGAAAAATGGCTTGCAATGTCGTTCTCGATAGAAATAACGTCATTCTTCAATTCTTGTTCCATAGGAGCGAAGAAGTCAATAAGCAGTTGTACATACTCAGCACTAAAATGTAGGTTCATCAGTTGCCATCTTCCAAGCACCTCAGGATACTGATCTCTAACTGGGAATATTTAGTATTCTTAAGCCTCTTGGAATGACATTATGTTGCAAAGAGGCTTGTAGGTGCAGACACTGCCATTGTAGTCTTTTGTATTTATATATTTTATTTTCAAGCTCCCTATAGCATTATAGAAATTCAGGTGGAAATGGATTAAGTTCACAATTGGTACCTGTTGCAGTAATGCAATTTATATCCAGGAGAGGATTATCCTGTACATTCAGGATAAGAAGGAAATGTTCACTTCCAGCTGCCATGGATGGTGAATTCAAAGTAGATTCTATTAAAGGAAGAGCGGTATATATCATGGTCTTTATCTATTGTTATTTGCCTGATGAAGCGACAGTTTGCTGTTGTGAAAGCGCTTACTTTATTTTTGCTTTATTAAAGAGCCTTTGGTTGTGTAAGTGGAGTGCATTTACATATATATATATATATATATATATATATATATATATATATATATATAAAATTTAAAGTGTCCATTTTAAATAAATCAAGCATGCTTCCTTAATGGGCTTTGAAATACCTATTAGTCTTAGAATTGCAGCATCTAAACAAAATCATATGCTAAAAGAAATCACTTTAGATAAGAAGTGATGCTCTTAAGTAACATATAAAGGAAACTATGTAATTACATGAAGTATATCAAATGGGCACAGACTTCAGGCAACATGATCTTCACTGAAATTAAAAGGGTTTTAAACCAGTAACTGTTGAATTTCAAGTAAAAAGGACAACAGCAGCTAGTTAAAAATCATGTTGCACATCAGTTGTTCCAGATTGCATCAGCAACTGGTAAGCCTGCAGGTGTAGGGCAGTGCTTAGAAGACCCTAGTACACAGTCTGTTGTGTACACAAGACCACTTGCAGTAAGGTAGTGAGTTTTAGCTCATGCTCAGTCAACACAAAAACTGCAGTATTTAACTTCTGTAACTGTACATTCAACAGGTCTTAACTCCTTAATACTGTTGATTATGAAGCAAATACAAAAGCCTGTCAAAGATCCATACAAACAAAAAAAAACTGTGCCATACCAATATTTTACGCATTTTGATCACTGCTGTTCTATCCTTTAGCATCACCAACATGCATTAAAAAGTGCACTACCTCCAAGGCTTTCAACAGCTGTTGATTACTGCACGCATCTCCAACCAAAATAACTCTAGTTTCCACAGGAGAGGTTTCATCTAGAAGAAAAGAAAAAAATCTCAAGTCTTCAGCAAATACAGTTTCAGTTCTTTGACTGGGAGAGAATATATTCAAACACTCTTGTACCTAGGCTTCAGCTGAAAGGACCAACTTATAATTTGGTAACTTACCTTGATTTATTTACAATTCATAAATAATTGCTAAGGTTACCTATTACCTTCAGCTCTAAACTGAATCTGAATTTTTTTTTTTTTTTTTTAAAATATTCAAGTTTCAAAAAACTTAAATAATAATAAAACATTCTGCAATGAAACGACTGTTCTCAGTACTACCAAGTCAAGCAAAGTGTACTTCCATCATGGGTGACAACACTCAGGTTTATAAAGAATGAGCTATACAATAATAATAACTGTCAGTTTCAGTCATGAAGTTTTAATCTAAAGGAAAAAAGGGGGGCTTGGGAGAATTCAGGAAAATAAACGTCATCATCTGATTGGTAATGCCCCTTTTTCTCCCATTTTGCACATGGGGGAAGGGTGCCACTTCACCAGTGACAATCATCTCGAGCCAAGGTTTACAACCCCAGGTGGCTAGCCTTGTCACTGTAGTTCATCCATACCACTCACTCGCATACACATGCACCTACAGCCAATTTAGTGTCTCCAATCAACCTACTGCATGTCTTTGGAATGTGGGAGGAAACCAGAGCACCTGGAGGAAACCCACACGACTGCAAGGACATACAGACTCCTCACAGAAGGCACCCAAGCAGAGAATCAAACCAGAGAACTTCTTGCTGTGAGGCAAGAACGCTAACCGCTCAAATCTTTCTGCAGAAATCACTTAGAAGACTAAACTGACAACTGTCAGACTTCAAATCAACACAACTAGTGAAAACTGCAGATGAAAATCGGAGTTGAATTAAAAAAACTCACCTGCATGCGAGGACAGTTGGTGCTCAGCATGCAGTCAAAAACATCTTTTCAGAATGCAAAGGATTTTTTTTTACACAACAGATATAATTGGAAATGCCAGAATGCAAAGCAGCACTTTTTTAGCAAGTTTCTAAAGGGACCAATTAAAAAAGGCAGAAATGCGCATCACACAAAGCAGCTATATAATATTTTTGAGGTAAGCAACTCAACTGAAGAAATTAGTACTCTTGAGAAATAGAGGATGGTGAGATGGGAGATGAAGGGATTTCAAAGATTTTAATTGGGTGCAAAGCAGATAAGCATTAACAGTATGAAAGGACAATATATGTCAAAGAGAAGAGGGATAGCTACAAGTTAGAGAAGCAGGCATGAAAAGATTCAGTCAAGGAGAAACAGCAGCAGGGACTGAAAAGGCACAGCAAATCCCATTCAAAATATGTCTGAGATCAGATTTTGCACTGTGTGAGATCGGACATTGAAGGTAGCCAGTAGACAAATATGATTAGAGACAAATGATTTAGTAAAGGAAAGGTGCAGGAATGAAAAGACACTATGAAGAATGCTATAAAACACAAAAGAAAATAGGAAAATCACTAGTAAAAGTCAGGGGGTCTATATTATATGAACGAAAGTTCATATAAGCGGACGCTCTAATGAACAAAACACCCGGACATGGAGGTGCTTGTTGTGGGATCGCAGTACACTGAAGATTGGAGTTTTTGCCCTTTCCTCACTGTGGTGCGATCTCGGAGTTGGAATATATATTTAGTGTGTGGGGGGGGGGTGATTTGCCCAATATTTTTTTTGAGTAGGGGACAAGTGGCTACATCAGTGGATGTAGTTAGATCTGAGCGGAGGCAAGGGGCCAAGCCTTTGTATAACAGGAAAGGCAGCAATGGAGGTATGAAGAGAAGAAGGGACGCTCATTGCAGACGAGGACAATTCATGCTTACATTTGGTAATGACATATAAGGGGTGCTTGTGACATTATCAAGAACTGGGGGGTTCTGCATACGGATCGCAGAATAGAGATGGTTGGAGAACAACCAAGGTTTACTTTTAGGAGGAATAAAAATTTAAAAGATATGTTATGACATGAATCTAAGTCAGGTCCTGACAAGATGGTCAGGATAGAACGTCAAGGCACTTTTCCTTGCTATCACTGTAAAGCGTGCGACTATATCTATAAGGATAATTTATTTATACATCCCACAACAGGACAACGATATTATTTGAAGGGATATGCAGATTGTAGAAGTATGAATCTTGTTTATATAGCTATGTGAAAAAATGCGATTCTTACTACGTTGGTAAAACCAACTGTATGTTAAAGAACAGGATTTTTGGACATTTGTAAGAGATTAGACATCGAAACCTGCGTAATGCTTTAGCACAGCACATTAGTGAAAAAGGAGGTCATTCCTTTAAATTTACGGTAGTACAAATGGTCAATAAAACAGAGGTGGGGATGCTGTCAATGAAACGGAATGCAATGAAGCGAGATGGATAATAAAGTTAGGGGCTGATAGGAGCCCAGGTTTAAACGCTGCTTTTCCTTTAAAACCTTCCCTAAGGAAAAGGAGGGTAAAATACTAGGATTGGATGGTACGGTATTTAAAATGTATGACTTAACTGTTTTAATGCATCTGAGGAAGGGCTTGTTGCCTGAAAGGGCTCATGTGCACTTTTATTTTAATAAACGTTTTATTGTATTTTGGATATCGCCTTGGTGTCTTCATACAAGTTTTATTGAAATTTATTCGGTGTTTGTGGAGAGACTTTGGTGCAGGGAAATCATTTTTGCTTTGCTTAAGTTTTTTTAATGACAAAATTGAGATCCCAAAGGGGGGGGGGGGGCTGGTTTCCTTGGTGGTCTGATGTGAAGGATGCCTTTTAAGAAAAGTTCAAATTCCAGCCTGTAAGCTAAAGGAGGAGACATAAGGAGACATGCAGAGATAGCATAAAGGTGAGCTTTTACTGAGGAGTATGACGGTCCACTCTAATAATTCACACAGGTAGGACAGAACCACTGGAACATCCATTGGCAGTGGTTGTAAATCCTTTACAAGACACCAGATAGATAGAAAACAGTTCCCATTTGGAAACCAGATTTCCTAGTAGTGGGTTTTCTGTCCTCTTGCAGAACTTGTAGCAAGTCATCATAAAAATGGGTGTTGGTGTTTAAAGGGAATCAAAACCCCATCACCCACAAGGTCAGTTGTAGAGTTGACATTTGGGTGTACTAAAGTTCCCTTGTCCTGTGAGAGTAGATCCATTCTGTGGGGTAACTTGTGGTGACTGCCCTTGGCTAAATGCCGAAGGGGGAAGTAATGCTGTCTTGACCAAAAGAGTCACCAGCAAGATTTTTGGTTGCTCCTGTGGGATATTCAACAGGACCTTTTGGAGACGAGGAAAGGGGGGAATGCATGTAGAAACAGGACATCCACCTTCCACACCAAAGGATCTGGAATCCTGGCACAAAACTTGGGAGACATACCAGAGGTGTATCCCATAGATAGACCATGTCCAAAAACACATCCCTGTGTAACATCCATTTCTGGAGTGAGTCATGGACCTGCTCAGAGTGTCTGCCACAATATTCTGGGTCGAGGGTATGTTAACTGCCAAGAAAGTCGACTGGGCAGCTAATTCCCAGGCCTGTAAGACCAGCCTGCACAGGAGGTAAGACAGTGTCCTTCCCAGTTTGTTGACATATCAGAGGACTGTGGTATTGTCAGTAAGCCACCTTAAAACCCCTGGGGAAAGAAAATAAGAGCCCTCATCTCTTATATTGATGTGCTCCCTTTTCTGGGCTGGAGATCAGACATACCTGACCCTCCATGAGTCTAGCGTAGTTCACCATCCCATGTCTGAAGCATCCGTGTACAGCTCCTTAGTGGGAACAGGTGGTGTAAGCCTGGATTCCTTGAAACCTGTTGAATCCAACAGTGCAACTCCTTTTTCAGGCAAGGCAGGAGGTGGGATGACAAACTCCAGGGGATGGGAGTGCTGCACCCATACTGTTAAAGAACTACTGGAATTTCTTCATGTGTAACTTGGCTAAAGGAACCATGGGAATAGTGGATGCCATGACCCCAGGAGGCAAAGAAACTCCTTGGTAGTTAGAGATTGAAAAAGCAAGAGGTCCTGGAAGTAGGAGGCGAGGGACAGGACCTTTTGTTGGGGGTAAGGAAGCCAGCATCCTGTCTGATTGGATCCTGCAGCCAAGGAAGATGTGGTCTTGGGAAGGGACCAGAGTGGATTTCTGGTAACTGATCATGAACCCTAAACCCTGCAACAGTGACACCATAAAGGAAAGGCTCTCCTGAAGGATGTCTGGAATCTAAGCCTGGAGAAGGTAGTCTAGGTACAGAATGTTCTGTATACCCTGTAGGCTGCAGAAGGCTATGACAGGAGGAGCTAAGCATTTTGTAAAGACCATCGGGACTGTAGACAATCCAAAAGGCAAAGCACAGAATTGAAAAGGTGAGGAAGCAATAGCAAAGCAAACAAACTTCTGAGCCAAAGATAAACTGAAATACAAAGATAGGCATCTTTGATGTCCAGTGACTCTAAAGGCCTGAGGAAGGATGAGAGGAAGAAGGGTGGGTAATGTTAACATACAAAAGATGGAGACTCTCAGAAAGGTATTTAGTTGGGATAGGTCTAGAAAGGGACGCCAAGGACCATCCTTCCTGGGTAGCAGAACATCCTGGAGTAGAACCCTTTTTTTCTACTTGGGAAGGCAGCACTACCTGAATGGTGCCTTGAGAAAGGAGGGTGGAAATAACCTGGGGAAAGTTCCAGTTGTTCTTTTGGCTGCTGTGGAGTACCCCCAAAAGGGAGGAGTCTTCTACACCATAAAGTATCTTTGTAGGATAATAGGTAGTACCCAAGAGTCCTGAGTTATCTGCATCCAAGCAGAGAGAGAGAGAGAAGTGAAAGGACAGAGATGCTACTGGTCCAAGAGGCAGGTAGTCAGACTGTCTTAGCCTGAAAGAGCCGTTTCTGTGTGGGAGTAGAGGTGGTAAATCTAGATGAAAATTGTTTCCTGGTATCTCTTACTTGTAGAAGATTGGGGACTGCCAGACTTTCTTGCAAAGGTGGTCTTGGTAGAGTAGTTCCTCAGTAACCTGGGCACAAGGGAAACCATTAATGTAGTCAGGCAAGGGTTGGAGCCTGAGCCAAGAGTACCTCCTCAGGACTGACCCAGATGCAACTGCTTTAGCTGATGTCTCCACTGTAACATAACTACACTTTTTGAAACATGTAATCTGAGCTGAGAAGTTAAGGATGGAGGAAAGCCTGGCCTTCGTAGGAGAGACAGGAAGCTCAAAAAGTTTATCAGCAACCGAGAGAAGGGGTCAAGTAATATCGGGTCATATGGGTCTGGTAGTTAATGGCCCTGAAAGCCAGAGTAACTGAAGTATAAACTTTGTTTTCCCTATTTTCCCCATGACTTTGGTCTCCTTATCTGAGGGTAGCAGTGAAGTGGAAGGCAGCATCTTGGAAGCCTTATCTGCAGAAACTGAAATGGTAGCAGGACTTGCAGAACATCTGAACAGAAGTTTGGAATCCTCCGGCACTTTATAAAATCTATTTGGCCTTTTGGGGGCAGGAGGTTGAAAATCAGGGCACTCTGAAGCTGCAGCAAAGGGATCCACCACGAAGGCTGGCAGAACAGGCGGTATGGAAAATGGGGAAGGGGAGTCCATCTGCAGCAGCTCATAGTACCTTTTTTGGACGTCTGACCTGACAACAGTCCAATTTGAAGAACTCCCTCATCTAAAGAATAGTTACCCCAAATGAGATATCCATAAAGGGAATCAGTGCCATTAAGATTTTTCTTCTGGGGAGGCATAACCCTAACGAGAAGAAATCTGAGCTGAATAAACCAAAGATTCATCCCCAGAGGATCCTCATCTGAGGAACACTCCTCAGAAGTCCTCTTTTGCGGAGTAAATGGAGGAATAGAAGGAAAAGAGAGAATGAGAGAGAACTCTCTCAAGGTCATAAAGACGTTGAATAAGCCTTGGGAAAAGGTTTGCCAATCCGGTGATTGTTCCAGAGGAACAGGAGGAATACGTTTCGTTTAAAAAAGGTTTGTGTTTTTAGGAACCTCAATTTGGTGGAAGATGGATAAGCCAGACACCGGCCTACACTCTACAATGTTGGATGGAACATAGTCTTGTACAGTGATATGGGTAATGCCACACAGGCCTTCAGTCACAATGAGCCAAGGTTCTCCCCCAACAGAGTCTGAAGCCTGCATTTCCCCAGAGGACGTGCTGGTAGGGTCTTACATGGCCTCCACACTGGTACCCGTTAAAGTGGCTACAAACTCCGGAGCAGTCTCCGGGCCAATATCAGCCACAGGAGATATGTCCAAACCAGAGGGAGCAGCAGGTAAATCAGGCTGAGATTTCTTGGCCTTCTTAGCTTGTGGTTCAACTGCAGGGCCTGACTTACCATCCATATCACGTGCGAGACGTTTTAGGTGCTGATGTTCCAGGTATAAATTTAGAGAAGCTAACCAACTTCATAGGGTCCTGGGGACAAAGGACTTGCAGACAAAACAGATAGTATGGTCACACTCAGGGCCTAGCCAAAACAAACAAAGGTTGTGAAAGTTATGTGGAATCTGCCTTCCACACTAACTTGCCCTTCCCAGCTGACATGTAATCACAAAAAACACAGTAGTCAAAAGATAGCAATGAAAACTCCCAATAAGGCACTTCTCTGAACCAAGGTTTGCAACTTGTCTGACTAGCGATGACTGGAGCAAACAATTGGAGAGGTGGCAGAAAAGTTCTGCAGGGCTGGTATGAGCAGGCATCCACTTTATACCAGACATCACTTTAATGACAGACGTATGTTCTGCTTCTTTGCAACATTGCAGGTGCCTCACTGTAGTACTAGACTTTTGTATATTGGCCAGATGTAAAAGTCAATCAGCGGCAGACTCAGTGTTATGAATACTGCAGCAAACGAGTAAAAGGATATCGAATGCTCTCCAGCAGGGTGTTAATGTACAAGTAATGCACTCTGAAAACAAGACCTCCGCTTCACAGCAATATATTCCGCTGCCATAAAGCACGGACTAGAAGGAAGCTAACAGTCAACATTATTTTACGCTTGTTAAGCAGTCCTTTTGCTGGTTAGCAAGTGTAAAAAATTATAGAAAAAAAGTGTGAACTTTAGTGTGGGAGTATATGCATGCATGAAAGTGAGATAAAGCCATTTTTTTTTACACTTGTTAAGCAGGGTTTCTGGTCTTTAGCTAGTGTAATATTTACAGAAACATTAGAGAGAGAGAAAAAAGTGTTCACGTCTATGTTACCTTCTACCTGTATGAAGGAATGCGTGCATAAAAAAGTACAGTTTTGTACCTACCATAAATGTAGCTGTTCGAAGATCCACATTGCTGCAGTCCTTACTTATGGGTAGTCCGCGGTCCTCGGTCGGCCCGAATACCAAAGTATTAGGCTGACGTCGGTCATGGGTGCCTAAAACTGACAGAGCGTCAGGGTATAAAGGCGCATGACCAACGTCATATCCTCAGTCTTTTCTTGCCCCAGATGTCAGAAGGCCAAACCAGAAAGGCCACAGTCAAAAACAGAATACCTCCCAAAAACATGCCCAACAACAACCATCACCTAAAGCATAGCACCCTGTTAAACTACAGTGGGGAAGGAGGGAGGGTAAATTGGACTGCAGCAATGTGGATCTTCGAACATCTACATTTATGGTAGGTACAAAACTGTACTATGTTCTTCATCTCACATTGCTGCAGTCCTTACTTATGGGTAGAATCCCAAAGCAACGGGAAAGGGAGGTTGGTAAAAATCATAAAGCATTAGGGGCTGCTAAAATGCCCTGTAAAATTGCAGTGGCAAATCCAGCCCTAGACTTAGAATAGAGAGGAAGGTGGTAATGCTTAGAAAAAGTATGCACTGAACTCCAAGTAGCTGCCTCCAAAATGTCTTTTGTAGCTACCCCCCTTAGAAAGGCCGTGGAAGTAGCAGTAGCTCTAGTGGAATGAGGCCTGATTCCAGCCGGAATCTCCTTACCATGATGGGAATAACAGAAAGAAATACAAAACCCAATCCATTTAGAAATAGTTTGTTTTGAAACAGGTTTACCCCGTGAACCCAAGGCAAAAGAAACAAACAACTGCTGAGACTGTCTGAACTCCTTGGTTCTGCTCAAATAATAACGCAACTGCCTGTGAATATCCAAAGTATGCAAAATTTTCTCCTTTATTTTGGGGGTTTGCATAAAAAGTAGGCAAATGAATAGTCTGGTTTAAGGCCACACTAGAAACCACTTTAGGCATAAAGGAAGGATTAGTACGCAAAGATACCCTATCCTTATGAAAAATCAGGAAAGGCTCCACTGCCATGAGGGCCTGTAATTCAGAAACCCTTCTTGCAGAGGTAATGGCCAACAAAAAAGCAGTTTTCCATGATAAATACTTTAACTCGGCCGAAGCTGCAGGCTCAAAAGGTTGTAGAGTAAGCTTTTCCAACACAAAATTGAGATCCCAAGCAGGAGTAGGAGCTCTACGTGGGGGTCTTGAATTTTGCCCCTCTAAGAAATTGCTTAACCAAAGGGTGAGAGAATAAAGGAGGGTCACAATCATAGTGAGCAGAAATGGCTGCAGCATGGACCTTTATCGAGGAGAAAGACAAACCCTTGTCCAATAACTCAGTAAGATATTGAAGAGCAACACTTAAATCAGGTTTGGAGACAAAGCCCTTTCCTTTGCTCCAAATAAAACATCTCCTCCATTTATCAGCGTAAACTTTCCTGGTACTAGGCCTCCTGGCCTCCAAAATAACATTCAAAACTTGTTGTGGAAGCAGAGACCCTCCAGAGTCTAAAACAGAATATGCCAGGCTGTTAGATGCAGAGACTGAATCTTGACATTGAGGAAGTGATTGTCCTCCTGTGACAAAAGGTGCGGAATCAAAGGCAGAGGCCATGGAGGTTCTCGTACTAGACTCCTCAGTAGTGGGTACCAGTGTTGTCGAGGCCAATCCGGTGCTATCAAAATCATGGTTGGCTTGTCTTGTCTGGCCTTCAAAAGTACCTTGGGAAGAAGAGGCAGAGGTGGAAAGGCATATACATGCAGATTGTTCCAACTGAATGATAGAGCGTCCACCTTCCAAGCTGTGTGATGAAACATTTTTGTGCAAAACTTTGGCAACTGGTAATTTAGTGGAGAAGCGAACAGATCTATGTCTGGAGTTCCCCATAACACTGTCAATTTTTGAAATACAATTATTCACTTTTTCTGACATCCGGTAAGTAACTGAGGCAAGAAAAAACAAAAATATTCCCCAACGGGGTACTTAGCCCAACTTGGTATCGGTCTGAAACCGAACGGCACTTGCAACGCTGCTTCTGCATCGGACCATGCGGCAAAAAAGACTGAGGATATGACGTCGGTCATGCGCCTTTATACCCTGACGCTCTGATGTCAGTTTTAGGCGCCCATGACCGACGTCAGCCTAATACTTTGGTATTCGGGCCGACCGAGGACCGCGGACTACCCATAAGTAAGGACTGCAGCAATGTGAGATGAAGAACATCGGAAAGTACAGTTGTGTCAAATCTTACAATAGTGGATATCCTTCTCTTCACTGTTGCAGTACTCATTACAATTGGAATCCCCTGCCAAGGGCGGCCCAACATCCAGCCAGTATACCAAAGCCATTAGGCTGCTTTAAGGTACACCGTACATCACATATACGCTCCTTCAAAAGCGCAGGGCATAAAGGTGATGTCCGGACATACCATCCTCTGAACTGAGAGCCCCAGTAGGAATGCCAGTTCAAGGAGTAAAAAGGAAATAGGTACATTCAGAAGAGAAATAGACCTGGAGTGGAGGGAGTGAATAATGCAACAGTGAAGAGAAAGACCTCTACCAATACGGTAAGATTTTACACAACTAGTTATGTCCTTCCATTTCACTGTTGCAGTACTGATTACAATAGGGAGAGTGCCAAAGCTCCGGAAGACGACAGGGAAGAGGTAGGCCAGCAGAGCTCTCTAGGAAGCTATGAAGGATGGCCGTAGCAAAACCAGCTCTAGCAATTCCATTCAACTTATAGTGCTTGGAAAAGGTATGCAAAGAATTCCAGGTAGCTGCTTCAAAAATAGTGTTAGTATCCAAACCCTTGAAAAAAAGCACAAGAAAAACACAGCTCTAGTAGAAGAACAGAATAAGGAAGGCTCTTACCATGAAAGGAGTAGCAAAAAGAAATGGCTTTAGAAATCCAAGAAATAGTTTGCCTGGCCACAGCCAGTCCTAAGGACCCTGGATGAAAGGAAACAAAGAGCTGATAAGATTTACAAACAGTCCGACTTATCCAAAAAATCTGAGTGCAGCACCTTCTCACTGGCAGACCGCAGAGAAGGGAAAATGTGGGCACAGAAGGATTAGTACAAAGGGACACCCTGTCCTTATAAAATACCAAAAAAGGACAAGCCATAAAGGCTTGAAGCTCAGATACCCGTCTGGCAGAAGTAAGGGCCAACAAAAGTACAGTCCTGCAAGAGCAAAGCTGCAAGGAATCTGAGGCTGCAGGCTCTAAAGGAGCCTGGATCAATTTTCCTAAAACAAAATTAAGATCTCAGGAAGGAGGAACAGGCTTCCTGGGAGGTGTAATATGATGGACGCCTTTAAGGAATTGCTCAGCTTAAAATCTGGAGGCTAAAGGAGGCGGTAAATGCAGACAAGAAACAGCTCCACATTCCCCCCCCCCCCGTTTGATCTTGAAAAGGATTTTGGAATTGGAGGAAAGGGAGGCAAGACAAAAACATCCACTTCCAAGAAAAAGAGAGAGGGCATCCACAATTCAGGCCCAAGGCTATGGGACTCCAGCACAAAATAGAGAAAGTTCCATTCAGGGGAGAAGCAAACTATCCATTTCAGGAGTACCCCACTGATGGGCAAGGTCCAAAAACATTTCTGTGAAGCATCCACTCGTGGGATAGTGTTATGGACCTGCTCACTATGTTCTGATCTGCAGGAACGTAAACTGCCTGAAGAGTCACCTGATACTGGATAGCTTTCTCCCAAACCTGAAGGGCTAACCTGCACAGGAGAGGAGACCTTGTCCCCCCCTTGCCTGTTGACATACCACATCACTGTGGCATTGTCTGTTAGAATCTTAAGAGGCCCTAGAAGAGAGAGAATGAAAAACCTTAAGGGCCAGCAGAAGAGCTCTCATCTCGGATATTGATGTGGTCTTTTGTTGGAGACCAAAGGCCCTGAACCTTTAGAAGACTGAAGGAGGCCCCCATTCCACATAAGAGGCAGCTGAGAAGTTTCTCAGAGGGGACTGAAGGTTGAAAAGGATGCCCTGGGTTGAGGGACAAGTGATGAATCCACCAATGAAGTTCCCACTTGAAGCATGGAACTAGAAAATCTAAAGGACGACAATGCTGAATCCAAACTGACTTTAGAAACCACTGAAGCTTTCTCATATAAAGCTTGGCTAGATGTAGCCTAGGAATGGTGGAAGTCACATAACCCAAAGCCCTCAAATTCTCTGGCCGTTACTGAAGCCAGAGGAAGAAGGGATTGAAAGAAAGCAATAAGAATTAAGGACTGGGGAGGAGGCAGGGCAGCCAGCATTAGAACAGTCTGGATCCTAGTATCCAGGAAAAACAGGATCCTGAGATGGATTCAGAAACTTCTGGAAACTTACCATTTCTCTCTTGCAAAGCCTAGGGGTTTACTGTAAAGTACAGAAGCTAAAGTAAGTGCTCATGAGATGAGGCCTGAAGAAACAGGTAGCCTAGGCAGGGAGAGAGCTGTAAACCCCCATATCCTGCAGAAAGCAATCACAAGAGGAAGGCATTTGGTGAAAACCCTTGGGGAGTATAAAGGCCAAAGGGCAAAGCACATAAATGAAAATGCCAGGAAGCAGAGAAGTAAACTTCCTGAAAAGGGGATGAATAGGAATGTGTAGATAAGCATCCTTGAGATACAGGGAAATTAGAAATGCCAGAGGAAAAAACAGAGGAAAAGTACAGTTTTGTACCTACCATAAATGTAGATGTCCGATAGGAATGCATCTGCAGCCCTTACAAATGGGTTGTCCTGTCGTCAGGCAGCCCTTCGGTCGGCCGGATTCCAAAGTCTGGGTCTGGCCTCGGCTGGTGTCGCACTTCACCTGACGTCATAGCTGCAGTTATTCAGGTATAAAGGCATCAGCCGACGCCATTTTCCTCAGTGTTTCTTGCCCCAGATGCCAGGTGCCCTCTTGGAAGGCTAAAATTGGATAAATGCCAATGATTCCAAATAGTAGAGAGCAAACACAAAAAATAAGCATGTATGTACATATATACAAACAAATACACCATAATAGATCCCCCCCCAAGCTAGCTGAAGGCTGGCAAATACCCTAGGAGTACCTCAGAGGGAAGGTGGGGTAATCCTGACTGCAGATGCATTCCTATCGGACATCTACATTTATGGTAGGTACAAAACTGTACTATGTCCTTCAAGGATGCATCTGCAGTCCTTACAAATGGGTAGAATACCATAGCTAAACAAGGGGAGGAGGAAAGAGTAGAGATTATGGTGTAGCTAGGATCCCTTGCAAAACAGCAGTGGCAAAACCTGCTCGGGATCTAGAGTATAAAGGTAAATTGTAATGCTTGGCAAATGTATGCACGGAGGTCCAAGTAGCAGCCTCTATAATGTCCTTGGTAGCCACTCCTCGTAAGAAAGCTGTGGTAGTGGCTGTAGCCCTTGTGGAGTGAGGCCTGATGTTCTCTGGAGTTTTTTTTCCGTGGTAGGAGTAACAAAATCTAATGCAATTTCCTATCCATTTGGAGATTGTCTGTTTTGAAATTGGTTTTCCTTCCTTTCCTGTGGCATATGCTACCAGAAGCTGGTCAGTTTTTCTATTGGACTTAGTCCTGTCTAGGTAGTAGCGTTAACTGTCTGTGTACATCCAAGGTATGCAAAAGTCTTTCTCCCCTGTTCTGTGGGTTTGGGAAGAATGTAGGTAGGTGGATAGCCTGATTTAATGACACTCTGGATACCACCTTAGGCATAAATGTAGGATTTGTTCTCATGGACACTATCTTGATGGAAGATCAGGAAGGGTTGCACTGCCACTAATGCCTGTAGTTCAGAGACCCTTCTTGCTGAAGTTATTGCCAGCAGGAAAGCAGTCTTCCAGGATAAGTATTGTAATTCTGCTGTTGCGGCTGGCTCGAAAGGAGGAAGTGTCAATTTTTCTAGCACAAAGTTCAAGTCCCATGCTGGCGATGGTGGTTTCCTGGGAGGTTTTACATTTTTAATTCCTCTCAGAAACTGTCTGAGCAGGGGATGAGAGAAGACAGGAGGATCCAAGCTGTATTCTGCTGAAATAGCTGATGCATGTATCTTGATGGAAGAATAGGACAGGCCTGTGTGGAAGAGCTCTGCCAAGTACTCCAGGATGTTGGCCATGTTTACCAGAGTCACATCTTCTCCCTTTGCAGTACTCCAACTGAGATATCGTTTCCATTTTGCTGCATAATTCTTTCTTGTTGAAGGTCTGCGAGCCTTCAGGATTATGTCTTTAACCCTTCGGGATAAGTTTGGGTTAATTGCTGTTATGTAATGTTCCAGGCAGTTAGCTGCAGAGTTTTCAGGTTTGGATGCAGGATGTTGTAGTTGTTCTGTGTTAACAGTAATGGGATCAGGGGTAGTGCCCATATTTGTTCCCGAGACATGCTCCTCAGCAATGGGTACCAATGTTGTCTTGGCCAGTCTGGAGCTATCAGAATGATCCTTGGACGGTCCTCTTTGATCTTCAGAAGCACCTTGTGCATCAAAGGGAGCGGTGGAAATGCGTATGCTGTCAGGTTTTTCCAACTGAAAGATAGGGAATCCACCTTCCAAGCAAGTGGGTGGTACGTCCTTGTGCAGAATTTCTTTAACTGGTGATTGAATGGGGATGCAAACAAGTCTATTTGTGGTAATCCCCATTCCCTTGTGATGGCTTTGAAGATGTCCGGATGAAGCATCCATTCGTGGGCATCTGTGGTTGTTCTGCTTAGTATGTCTGCTAGAATGTTTTCTTTTCCCGGTACAAAAATTGCTTGTAACTGAATGTTGTCCCATAGGTCCAGTGCCAGCCGGCATAGAGGATATGAATGGGTGCCTCCCTGTTTGTTGATGTACCACATAACTGTGGTGTTGTCTGTCCTTATCAACTGACCTTCTTTGAGAAATGGTCTGAATGACTGGATTGCCAATTTTACTGCCAGCATTTCCTTTAGATTTATGTGTAGGTGCAGCTGGTCTTGAGTCCATAAGCCTTGTATGCACTTGCCCTGCATGTGTGCTCCCCAACCGAGGTCTGAGGCATCTGTCGTGATGGTTTGGCTTGGTTGGCTGTTGCAGAAGGGCAATCCTGTGTTTGATTGACAGGCCTGAGCCCACCATAGGAACTCTTGTTTCAGGCATGGGATTATTGGGATTTTGGTTTCTAGGCTGTGCTTGTGTTGGGACCACAAATTCCTTAGGTACCACTGTAGCTTTCTCATATGCAGTCTGGCATGAGGGACCAGAATTATGCAGGATGCCATGAAGCCTAGAGCTTGCAGTACTTTTCTTGCAGTTAGGTGGTTCTTCTTTGTTAATGCCAAGAAGTAGAGAGGTAGTTGCTCTTTCTTTTCTGCAGTTAGGAATGCCATTTGTTTTGATGTGTCCAGCTCTGCACCCAGAAAGGTTATTCTTTGGGATGGAATCAGCCTTGACTTTTTATATTGACTGTATATCCCAAGGCTTGCAGGTAAATGACTCTTTGTAAGTCTTCTGCTAGCTTGCTTTTGTTGTCCGCTTGTATCAGGCAGTCGTCCAGGTAGGGATAAATTTGGATTCCCTGAAGTCTGCAATGAGCAATTACCGATGCCAGGCATTTCGTGAACACTCTGGGCACAGTAGATAAGCCAAAGGGCAATGCTGAAAATTGATAATGCTCTGATCCTGCAAGAAATCTGAGGTATCTTCTGCAAATTGGTCTTATGGGACGTGCAGGTATGCCTCCTTGAGATCTAGAGTTACCAGCCAAGACTCCTTGCCCAGCATGGGAAGAAGCTGCTGTAGGGTCAGCATTTTGAATTTTGGAACAATAAGGAATGTGTTTAAAGCAGACAGGTCTAGAATGGGTCTCCATTTGTTTTCTTTTCTTGGTACCAGAAAGAGTCTGGAGTAAAATCCCTTTCCTTGCTCCATAGATGGTACCTTTTCCACAGCTCTCATTCCTAATAGCTGAGATATTTGTTTTAGAGCTTCTGTCCTTTGAGTAGGTGGTAGGTTTGGCATTCCTCTCTTCACTGGTAGAGTATGGAAATGGAACCTGTAACCTTGGTCTATAGTTTGCAAAATCCATTTTTCCCTTGTGATGCAATGCCAGTTTGAGAATAAGGTTAGTTTTCCGCCTAAGGGTGCTTCTAGTTGTTCCCTGGTAGGCGGTGCCACTGTCAAGTCACTGTGATTGAGTTGTTCTAGTGGTGGTGGCTGCGT
The DNA here is from genome assembly GCF_019279795.1 of Protopterus annectens. NCBI lineage: Eukaryota > Metazoa > Chordata > Ceratodontiformes > Protopteridae > Protopterus > Protopterus annectens. The sequence continues at coordinate 417,726,120 of NC_056734.1, forward strand.
CTGTGCCTCGCTGGTTGTTACCTTGCCATTGGCGTCCCCTGTAGGCACCCCTGGATTGGTTTCTGCCTCTCGAACGCCTATTCCTGCCTCTCTGAGCCTTAGAGTCCGGAAAGGACCAATTCTTGGAGGGCCAGTTCCTGCTAAACCTTGGAGGTTGAACCTGTAAGAAATCTTTCACCGTTTGTACAGATTTCGCCTTCTCTTCCATCTTTTTTAGCACTTGCTGAGCAGGGGACCCAAATAAATTGACCTTGTCCATGGGCGCATCCAAAAGCTTTGATTTGACATGGTCTGGTAATGCCTGTTCTTTCAACCATGCATGTCTCCTGATAACTGTGCCAGTCATGGCTATCTAAAGGAAGCCTCCAGTGCATCATAGCCACATTTTAAAGAATGGTTACTAACCTGCTGTATGTTATGTACCATTTCCTGAACATATTTTTTATCTAAAGATTCTTCAGAGGAAAGCTTTTTAGTTAACTGGTCAAACAAACTCTTGATATTGAATCATATGAAATTTGCAGTTCAAAGCCCTAGCTGACAAGGTAGCAGAAGTGTAAACTTTTTTACCCCATCTCTCTAAGGACCTGGATTCCCTTTCAGACGGGGGCGGCTTTCTAGTAGAAGTAGCAGCTACAGCTTTAGGGCCCTGGGCGATGGTCTCTGGATCTGCAAAAGGAGCCTTGTATAAATGGTGATGAGTGTCCGGGACCCTGTAGAACCTATCGGGCTTAGCAGGAGCCGGAGGTAATGAATCAGGAGCAGTGCAAGCATCATTAAAAGAGTCATCTACAACAGAAAGAACTGGAGGTATAGCTATAGGCCTATGTTGTGGCAAATGTAGAAAGGTTCTAAGCCTTTTTCTGGAGTCTGAGAAATCTTGGCCCTGCCACTGAAAAAGTTCCCTCATAGCATGCAAGGTTTCCCCAAAGGAAAATTCCTCAGGAGGAGAGGCTGAAGGAATGGACTCTTCAGCATCAGAGTCTTCGTAAGGAGAATAAGAAGCCTCAGGAAGGTCTATATGTTCTGATTCATCAGAGGAACCATCAGTGGATACTGGTTCAGGGGGCTCTGCTCTAGGTCTCTTTTCTGGAGGTGGGAGAGAAGGCCTGTCTGGATGAGGCTGGGATCCACGAATTAAAGAAATTAAATCCTCAGCCAAAGATAGCATATGAGAGCTAGTGCTGGGCCTGTGTGAGGGGGATTTGGCAGGCACAGATTTTGAAGCTGTGGCTGCTTTGGCCCTGGCAAAGGCCTTAATAGACATGGCTGCAGGAGGCCTAGCAGCTCCACGTGCAGGGGTTGAAATATCCAGGGGAAATGTGTCTGATAATTCCTGAGAAACCGCAACAGAAGGCTGGATTTCAGAAGCAGATTCTACCAGGTTAGAGGAGGTCTCGGTAGAAGGCATGGTTTCGGCTGGAGAAAGAACCGCTTGCTCGGTTTCGGCTGAAACCGAGACACTCGCGGTTTGCTTAATCGCGGTTTCGGCCGAGACCGCGGACCGCGAGTGTCGGTCCTTTTCTTCGCTTTTTGAAATTTGCGTTGTCTGAGGATCCGACGGCATAATGTAGGCAAAATCAGAGCCGAAAATTTGTTCAGCAAACTCCGACAGACGTCTAAGCGTCCGTCGGTTAAAAGAAGAGCAGGCTAGACAAGATGCTACGTCGTGGTCTGGGCCTAAGCAATGTATACAGTAGGAGTGGAAATCTTTATGAGGTATTTGTTTCCCACAAGATAAACAGTTATTCACTTTCTCTGACATCGGCTGAGGCAAGAAAGAGTCCCCAACGGGGTACTTAGCTTTTTAGAAGTCTTCGTAGTATTCGGTAGTAGTAATCTCTGGATCTGACCGACCGGCACTTGCGAACAGCTTCTGCTTCGGGCGCCACGAAAGACGGAGGAAAATGGCGTCGGCTGATGCCTTTATACCCGAATAACTGCAGCTATGACGTCGGGTGAAGTGAGACACCAGCAGAGGCCAGACCCAGACTTTGGAATCCAGCCGACCGAAGGGCTGCCTGACGACAGGACAACCCATTTGTAAGGACTGCAGATGCATCCTTGAAGGACATCTAAGTTTGATGGGATAACATCCAAAAGGAAGGGAAGTACAAAAGTTAAGTTGAGAAAGATCCAGAATGGTCTCCAGGTGCCTTCTTTCATGGGAACAAAGAACATTCTGGGAGAAAACCCCCCGTCCCACTGTGAGAAGTCTGAACTTCTTGAATTGTTCCTTGAGCCAACAAGCCCTGCAGCACCTCTGGAAAAAAAAAAAGGCAATTTTTCCTGAGGCCGAAGAATGTTCAAAGTGTGTGTGTGTGTGTGTGTGTGGGTGTGTGTGGGGGGGGGGGGGTTCCAAACCATGTAATAATCCTGGCAAACTGTTAAAAGAACCCAAGAGTCTTGGGTGATTTTTACCCAAATAAGACAGGACAGGGAAAAAGAGAAAGAGCAATGGGACACAAAAGAAAAGGATAGTCAGACAGTATCAGGAAAAGGAGGCTTCTGAGGAGGAGGAGTTTGGGTAGCTTTAGCTACCTTTAGGCGGAGGTTGAGCCGGTCTACAGACAAAGGCATGCTTATTAGGATACTTGGGCACAGGAGAAACAAAAATATGCTTGAACTCTTGTTAGGCCTTGCACTCCACTTGTAGGGACTTAAACACCTCTGCAGCAGCACCACCAAACAAATGTTTATTACCCAAAGAGGCATCCATCAGTATAGCCTTGATATCACAGATGCACATAGAATGGCAGGCCACTTATGAGGACGTCCCAAGCAAGGCAAGGCCAGAGGCCTTCCCCTCAGAATGAGGAAGATTAGAAATAGCCAGACAGGCTTGTAAAAGAAGAGAGACAAAACATACCTAGTAATGTTTGTCTGATAATCAACAGCTCTAAACGCCAGGGTAGCAGAAGTATATACCTTCTTACCCAGTCTCTCCATGGTTCTGCTATCCTTATCTAATGGAGGTAATTTAGTGGAAGGCAACAATTTGGAAGGCTTATCTGAAGCCAGACCAAACAAAGGGGGCAGTAGAGGGACACTTTTACAGAAACTTACTGTCCTCTGGCACTTTATAACCCATCATGTTTTTTTGGGAGCAGGGGATTGAGAATCAGGAGCCTGAGAAGCAGTAGAAAAGTATTTTTGTACCTACCATAAATGTAGATGTCCGATAGGTATGCATCTGCAGTCATAACATATGGGTTGTCCTGCCTCAGGCAGCCCTTCGGTCGGCCGGATTCCAAAGTCTGGGTCTGGCCTCGGCTGATGTCGCACTTTCCCAGACGTCAGAGTGCCTGGGGTACAAAAGCATCAGCAGACGCCATTTTCCTCAGTGTTTCTTGCCCCAGATGCCAGGTGCCCTCTAGGAAGGCTAAATTTGGATAAAGACTGAAAAGTTCCAAACATTTGCAAATTATATACATATATAAACAAACAAATACACCATAATAGATTCCCCCAGCTAGGTGAAAGAGGGGTAAGCACCCTAGGAATACCACTGAGGGGAAGGAGGGTGGGTAATCCTGACTGCAGATGCATACCTATCGGACATCTACATTTATGGTAGGTACAAAACTGTACTATGTCCTTCAAGGATGCATCTGCAGTCATAACATATGGGTAGAATACCATAGCCAATCTGGGGGAGGAGGTCCTAAGAGAATTATGGTGTAGTTAAGATCCCCTGCAGTACTGCAGTTGCAAAGCCTGCTCGGGATCTGGAGTATAAAGGTAGACTGTAATGCTTGGCAAATGTATGCACGGAGCTCCAAGTAGCAGCTTCTAAAATGTCCTTGGTAGCCACCCCTCGTAGGAAAGCTGTAGTGGTGGCTGTGGCCCTTGTGGAGTGAGGCCTGATATTTTCAGGGACGGTCTTTCCATGAAAGGAGTAGCAAAAACGAATGCAATTTCCTATCCATTTAGCAATTGTCTGTTTGGAAATTGCTTTTCCTTGCACCCCAGTTGCATATGCTACAAAAAGTTAGTCAGTTTTTCTGTTAGTTTTAGTTCTGTCCAAGTAGTAGCGTAGTTGTCTGTGTATATCCAAGGTGTGCAAAAGTTTTTCCCCTTTGTTCTGTGGGTTAGGGAAGAACGTAGGCAAGTGAATAGTTTGGTTCAAGGATACCCTAGATACCACCTTTGGCATGAAAGTAGGATTGGTTCTCAGTGACACTCTATCCTGGTGAAAAATAAGAAAAGGCTGCACTGCCATTAATGCCTGTAACTCAGATACTCTTCTTGCTGAAGTGATTGCCAGAAGGAATGCAGTTTTCCAAGGTAGTGTCAGTTTTTCCAGCACAAAATTGAGATCCCATGCAGGTAGGGGGGGGGGTCTTCTTGGAGGTTTAACATTTTTGATCCCTCTCAAAAATTGTCTGAGAAGAGGGTGTGAGAAGATAGGTGGATCCATATTGTATTCTGCTGAAATTGCTGAAGCATGAATCTTAATGGATGAATAAGACAGGCCATTGTGGAACAATTCTGCTAAGTATTCTAGGATGTGTGCTAGGTTTGCCACTGTGACATCTGTGCCCTTTGATGCGCTCCAAATGAGAAATCTCTTCCATTTAGCTGAGTATGTCTTTCTTGTGGAAGGTCTGCGAGCCTCCAGGATAAGGTCCTTCACCCTCTGAGATAAAACGGTTTGGTTGGGCTTTAAGGAATCTTCCAGGCAGTTAGCTGCAATGTTTTCAAGTTGGGATGCAGGGTCTTGAAATTGTTCTGCGTTAGAAGAAGAGGCCATAGGGGAAGAGGCCATGAGTTTGCCTGAGACATGCTTCTCAATAGCGGGTACCAATGTTGTCTTGGCCAGTCCGGAGCTATTAGTATGACTTTTGTCTGTTCCTCCCTGATCTTCAGTAGAACCTTGTACATCAATGGGAGAGGTGGAAAGGCATATACTGTTAGGGCATTCCAGCCGAGAGGGAGTCCACCCTCCAGGCTTGTGGGTGGTATGTCCTTGAGCAGAATTTCTTCAAGTTGGTGGTTGAGTGGGGAGGCGAACAGATCCATCTCTGGGATTCCCCATTTCTTTGTTATGAGTTTGAAGATGCCTGGATGCAGCATCCATTCGTGTGCATCCATGGTAGTGCTGCTTAAGCTGTCTGCTAGTGTATTCTCTTTTCCTGGTACGAATTTGGCCTGCAGCTGGATATTGAGATTCAGGCATAGGTTCCACAGATTCATAGCCATCCGGCATAGAGGGTAGGAATGTGTGCCTCCCTGTTTGTTTATGTACCACATGACAGTGGTGTTGTCTGTCCGTATTAGCAGATGCCCTTGCTGGAGGAAGGGTCTGAATGCCTCGATTGCATGCCTTACTGCCAGCATTTCCTTTTGGTTTATGTGCATGCTTAGCTGCCCTTGAGGCCATAGGCCTTGGAAACGTTTGTCCTCCATGTGTGCTCCCCATCCTCGGTCTGAGGCGTCCGTGGTGATGGTCTGCCTTGGTTTTGGTTTGTTGAAAGGCAACCCTCTGTTGGACTGGCAGGCCTGAGCCCACCACAGGAATTCCTGTTGAAGGCATGGAATGATTTGTATCATGGTTTCTAGACTGTGAATGTGTTGAGACCATACATTCCTTAGCTACCATTGTAATTTCCTCATATGCAACCTGGCATGTGGAATTAAAATTATGCAGGATGCCATGTTACCCAGGGCCTGCAGGACTTTCCTTGCAGTAAGCTGAGTTTGTCTGGTCAGAGTCATGAAGTAATCTGGAAGTTGTTTTTGTTTTTCTTCTGTGAGAAAAGCCATCTGAGTGATTGTGTCCAGATCCGCACCCAAAAAGGTTATCCTTTGGGATGGTACTAGTCTTGACTTTTGGATGTTGACTGTGTATCCCAAGGCTTGTAGTAGGTGTATGGCATAGGCCAAGTCCTTTAACAATTTTTTCTTGTTGTCCGCTTGTATTAGGCAGTCGTCCAGGTATGGATAAATTTGAATTCCCTGAAGTCTGCAGTGTGCAATTACTGATGCCAGGCATTTCGTGAATACTCTGGGCACAGTAGATAAGCCAAAGGGCAATGTTGAGAATTGATAATGCTCTGATCCTGCAAGAAATCTGAGGTGTCTTCTGCAATCTGGTCGGATGGGGACGTGCAGGTATGCCTCCTTGAGATCTAGAGTCACCAGCCAAGACTCCTTGCCCAACATGGGAAGAAGTTGCTGTAGGGTCAGCATTTTGAATTTTGGTACAATGAGATAAGTGTTCAGTGCAGACAGGTCGAGTATAGGCCTCCATTGGTTTTCTTTTCTTGGCACAAGGAATAGTCTGGAGTAAAATCCTTGGCCTTGTTCTGTAGATGGTACCCTTTCTATAGCTTTCATCTGAAGTAACTTGCTGATTTGTCTTAAAGCCTCTGCCTTCTGGTTTGGTGGAAGGTTTGGCATTCCGCCTCTTTTTGGCAAAGTACGGAAGTGAAACCTGTATCCTTTGTCTATTATTTGCAATGTCCATGTATCCTTTGTAACGCAATGCCAGTTTTTCGAGAATAAAGCCAGCTTTCCGCCCAAGGGTGCTTCCAGTTGATCCCTGGTAGGCGGAATCAGAGTCAAGTCATTGGGTCTGTCCTGTAGTAGTGGTAGTAGTTGTAGCTGTTGCACTACTCCTCTGGTTGGCAGGCTGCCACTGACGGCCTCTGTAGGGGCCCTTGGATTGACCTCTGCCTCTAGGGCGCCTGTTTCTGCCTCTCTGTGCTCTGGAGGAGTCTGGAAAGGACCAATTCTTTGTAGGCCAGTTTCTGCTGAACCTCGGAGGTTGAACTTGCAGGAAATCTCTGTTGGAACAGATTTTGCTTTTTCTTCAACCTTCTTTAGAATCTCCTGTGCAGGGGAGCCAAATAAATGTTGTTTCTCCATTGGAGCATTGAGGAGTTTAGCCTTGACATGGTCTGGCAAAGATTGCTCCTTCAGCCAGGCATGCCTACGAATTACTGCCCCAGTCATAGCTGATCTAAATGAAGCCTCCAGTGCATCATAGCCACATTTTAAGAAATGATTACTGACCTGTTGTGAGTTGTGTACCAAATCCTGAAGGGATTTACGGTCTAAGGGTTCAGGTGAAGAAAGTTTATTCAGCTGATCTAACAAAAATTCTTGGTACTGTATCATATGGAATTGACAGTTTAATGCCCTGGCAGAAAGAGTAGCAGAAGTATAAACCTTTTTTCCCCCCATCTCTCTAATGCTCTAGACTCTCTTTCAGAGGGTAGGGGATTTTTGGCAGTAGCGGCTGCAACCCCTTTAGGGCCCTGAGAAATAGTTTCTGGGTCTGCAGCATGGGCTTTATACAGGTGGAAGTGAGAATCCGGGACCCTGTAATATCTGTCAGGTTTGGCGGGGGCCGGAGGAAGTGAATCAGGTGCAGTACTGACATCATTGTACACATCATCAATTACAGTTAGAACCGGAGGTATAGCTAAGGGCCTATGCTGGGGCAAATGCAGAAAGGTCCTTAATCTTTTTCTAGAATCAGAGAAATCCTGACCCTGCCATTGAAAGTGTTCTCATGGAGTGTAAAGTCTCCCCCAAAGGAAAATTCTTCAGGGGGGGGGGGGCGAAGGGATAGATTCTTCTGCATCTGAATCCTCATAAGGCGAGTAGGCCCCTTCCTGGTGGTCTGACAAATCAGATCCATCCGTGGAGTAATCTGAGGAGTGAGGTTCAGAGGGGTCAGTCCTGGGCCTTTTGTCTGGAGGAGGTTGGGAGGCCCTGTCTGGGTGAGGTTGGGAACCCCTAATTAAGGAGATAAGGTCCTCAGCAAGACTGAGGATCTGAGAGCTAGAGGAAGGCCTCTGGGATGTAGATTTGGCAGGCAAAGCTTTTGAAAGTTTGGCAGCTTTAGCCCTGGAGAAGGCCTTAATGGACATCGAAGCTGGGGGCCTAGCTGCCCCACGTGCAGGGGTAGAAATGTCCAAGGGTATGGTGTCGGACAAATCCTGAACAGTAGCTTCGGTAGGGAGTTCTGAAGCCGACTCAGCTGGGGCCTCTCTGGCCTCGGTGGTCGGAAGTATGGTTTCGGTAGTAGGAATAACCGTGGACTCTGTTTCAGCCGAAACAGAGACACTCGCGGTAGGCCTAGCCGTGGTTTCAGCCGAAACCGCGGGCCGCGAGTGTCGATCCTTTTCCTTGTGTTTTTTGACCATATGCGAAGTGGAGTCTCCGACGGCATTTTATAAGCAAAAGCGGTTCCAAAAAACTCCTCTGCAAACTCCGACCGACGTCTAAGAGTCCGTCGGTTGAAGGAGGCACAGGCTAAACAAGCTGATGCGTCGTGGTCTGGGCCTAAGCAAGGAAGGCAGTAAGAATGGAAATCCTTATGAGGTATTTGTTTCCCACAAGTTAAACAATTATTTACTTTGTCTGACATCGGCTGAGGCAAGAAAGAGTCCCCAACGGGGTACTTAGCTTTTTTCGAAGTCTTTGGTAGCTGAAATCTCTGGATCTGACCGGCACTTGCGAACAGCTTCTGCTTCGGGCACCGCGCGGCAAGAAAGACTGAGGAAAATGGCGTCGGCTGATGCTTTTGTACCCCAGGCACTCTGACGTCGGGGAAAGTGCGACATCAGCCGAGGCCAGACCCAGACTTTGGAATCCGGCCGACAGAAGGGCTGCCTGAGGCAGGACAACCCATATGTTATGACTGCAGATGCATCCTTGAAGGACGTCAGCATCCTGTAAGGCAGCAAGAATTGAAGGAACAGCAGAAGGCCTGGGAGACCATTTGCAAAAGCTCCTAGCACCTCTTCTGAGCAGACACTTGAGCATAGTCCCATTTCAAAAATTTCATCATTCTGGAAACAGCATCACTAAATGAAATCTCATAAGGGGAGTCAGGACTGATAGATACTTCTTCCCTAGAACCAGTCAAGTGGCAAAGAAATCTGGGAGGAATAAATTAGGGACAAGTCAGAATCAGCAGCAACCGCCTCAGAAGACTCCCCCTCCCTAGGCTTAAGTGGGACAGAAGACCAAGGGGGTGCAGCAGAGGCTTGAAATCCTTAAGGGCATTAAACAAGCCTTGAGTGAAGTTCTTTCATTCACTCTGAAGATCTTTAGGAGTACATGAAATATGGTTTAAGTTTTCCGCTGCTTCTTCAGTGGGACATCAGCCTTAAATTCTGGAGGTTCGGACTCCTGCTGGCACTCAATAGTAAGTCAGGACCTCTTACCTAACTAAACTTTGAGTAACACCCCAAACCCTTCAGAAATAACCAGGTTCAGTCCTCCCCCAGTACATCCAAGGCAGACATCTGGAAACACTCCATGGATATGCGTAGCGTTGAGTTCATGCTGGCCTGCAAAGTGGTCTCAGTAAAGTAATTGAAAAAAATGGACACTCTGGGCTTTCACCAGCCTCAAGAGAAACGTCCAGTGGAGGTGGTACAGCCGAAGAATCAGACCTAACTTTCTTGCCTTTTTCTTCATAAACAGCTGGCTCTCAGGCCAGGAAGATCCTTCCATTGTATCCTTAGCCAACAGTTTAAGTTGTTGGTTCTCAAGATAAATTGCGGGGGAAGAAAGTAGACTCCTCTGTCTTGGGGACCAAGGACCAAAGCCTCATAAGATGCATACTCGTGTGCGACACCTAAACAACGCAAACACTGATAGTTACAGTCACTATGGGGAATCTCTCCCCACACTCTGGATGACATGAAACCCAACCAACAGATTGCAAGGCAAAAGCAAGATAAATAAAATAAGAAAACCCAACAGGGCACTAGAACAAGCAGACGGAATGGGCATTCAGATGATCAGACACAACATTCAGACCGGCAGCAAAGAAGTTCCAAGGATGGTATTTAGGATGTCACCTTTATGCCCTACGCCATGCTCGAGAAATGTGTATGAAGTACGGCGTACCCCATAATAACCAAAAGGCTTTGGTGTACTGGCCAGCCGTCAGGGTTCCCTTAGTAGGGAATCCCTTTTGTAAAGGATACTGCGCCAGTGATATGGAAGGACATCCACTATTACAGTTAAGTGGAACTTGTGCAACTGTACTATATTAAACACAATGCCTTACTGGCATATGGGTAGCTTTCCAAAGCTTACCAACCTGGGAGGAGGTAGGATAATGGTCCAGAAGCCCCTGGAAAACTGTCCTTGCAAAGCCTGCACTAGATCAAGAAAGAGTCCAGTTTGTAGTGCTTCATGAAGGTAAGGACAAAGGATCAAGCTTGCTCTCTAGTACACAGAGTCTACTCCTTTCCAAAATATCATTGACTAGGAAGAGGCCTTGGTGAAAAGTGCCTTTACCTTCCCTGGATTTTGCCTCACCTTGGTGGGTGCAACAAAAAATATTATTACAACAACCCACATGAAATTAATTGCTTAGAAACAGGTTGATCATTCTTTGCCCTGGAAAAGGAAATCAATACCTTTCCACCCTCCAAAAGAGCTTTGTTCTGTTAAGTTAGTTCCCGATTTGCCTGTGCACATTTAAGGAATAAAAAGTAAAGTAATGTCTATCGGGTTCTGAAAAAGAATACAGGGAGATTAAAAGACTAATAGAAACTGAAGACCAAAATCACTTTCAGCCTGAAAAAGGTTAAGTGCATATAACAACCCTAACCCTGTGGAAAATCAGGTAAAACTGACCCAACATGAGAGCTCGCTCAAACTCACTTTGCAGATTTCAGAGCAAAAAGCAAAGGAAACAGCTTTGTACATTAAGAACATCTCCACATTACTAGTTCAAAAGGTGACAGTCAATTTTTCAAACACATAGTTGAGATTCCCACAAAGGAGTACTTTGCCTGTGAGGGGGGTCTCATATGCAATACTCCCTCCAGAAACTCTTTTACCAGTAAAGTAAAAAAAAAGGGAGGGGGGGAATCCACTGGTAGACAAGCAAACATGGCCACTAAATGCACCTAAATAGACCAATGAGCTAAGCCATTACGTAATAGCTCAAATTAAGATTTTAAAACCAGAGGGATAATAATCACAATGGACCCAGTTTCATTTAGGCATCAGTTAGAAAACCTCATCCATTTGTACACGTAATATTTTCTAATAGCAGGTTTACTGGCATTGTGCAACAACATCCTCAAGAAAAGGAGTGCCTAAATGAAGTCTACATAAAATGTTCCAGGCTATTTACAGAAGTTTCTCCAAATCGAGGCTCAGTCACACCGGAAACTGTGTGAACAGGTCCTGCAAATAATGAAGTCTGTGGTAATAGCCCTTGGCCAGTACCATAAACAGGGACTAAAGATTATCTTAGGCCAGTCTGGGGTCACCAAAACCATCTTTGGCATTTCTCTGAACTTTCAGAAGTACCTTGAGAAATAGTGGAAAGGGTGGAAATGCATATAGAACATTCCTGTCCCACAGAACAAAAATTATTCTGTCCTAAAAACATGGCTACAAGGATGCCTGGGACAGAAATTCTCCAGCAGTCTGTTTTAAAGGGCGGTGAACAATCTATTAGAGTTGTTCCCCACATCTAGACTAGACCCATAGCCACCACGGTCTTGAGCTTCTACTAACACAGGGTCTGTTAAGTCTGTGTACCACAATGTTCTGCTCAGAGGACGTATGCTGACCTAAGAAACAGAACACAATCTCACTTCCAGGCTTTCACTGTCAATTGGCATAGGGGTGCAAGACCTCATGCCCCCATGTCTGAAGGACATCATTGTGGTTATGTCAATAACAACCATGTGATGGACAGAGTCCAAAGTCAGTGAAGGGCATTCAAGGCATGAAACCTTGTCAACATCTCCTAGATACTGATTAGCTTCCCTGCATCTTTGGGCACCCAACTGACATTTTTTCAGATGAATCTGTCTGGATAGACAGTACGGGTATTGGAAGAAGGAAAAGGAAGCCCTGGATTGATACTCAGCTAATCGCTACATCACTAACTTGCCAATGCTGCCCTTCAGACAACTTGGACTCCAGGAAATAAAAGGTCCTGTGTCCAACAATGTCAAACATATCCCTGAAAGGTTTCTCGTGTGAAGACTGCCAATAGTGAAATGAGAATCATGAATGCCATCAGTCCAAATATTTCTAGGAATTCTCTAGTACAGTATACATTCCTCTGAAGGATTACAAAAACACTGTCCTAATGACAGTATCTTGTCTTTCGGCCAAAAAGCCAGACTATTGTGGAAGTCTATTAAGCATCACAGAAAGAAGTCTTTGTGAAGTTGTCAAACTTAACTTTAGGAGGTTCAATTTGAACCCTACATGGGACAGACTGAGACTTCTGCAGCAATTCCACACACTTGGACTGAGACTGCACAGTTCAGCGAGTCAGCCAAAAATGGGGGAAAAATGTCCAGAGTCCAGGCATTTGGTAAACACTTGCATTGCAATGGAAAGTCCAAAGGGCAATACAAAAATCATTGCTAAACAGATGCAACAAATCTCACATTTCCCCTGAAGCAATGAGGATATGAAGA
>NC_056734.1:417743544-417766404 GCF_019279795.1 Protopterus annectens
GATTTCTGCTTAGGTCATCTGCCAGATTATTTTGTGTCCCTGGCAGGAATTGAGCTTGAAGATGCATTTGTTAAGTCAAAATTGTTTTCCACAATGCCATGGCTAGTCTGCAAAGGGGGTAGGAATGTGAACCCCCCTGCTTATGTACCACATAACTGTGGTGTTGTCAGTCTATCAGTAGTTGTCCTGGATGAAGTAAGCCCTTGAAGGCTGTCAGAGCATTCTGAACAGCTAGCATCTCTTTCTGGTTGATATGCAGATGCATTTGTTTTGGGCTCCATTTGCCCTAAATGCATCTTCCCGCCAGGTGCCCCCCCCCCCCCCCCAAGCACAGTCTGATGCGACTGTAGTTAAGGTTTGGGTGGTAGGGGGTAGAGTGAATGACAGTCCCTTGTTTTGGTGACATGTCTATGCCCACCAAAGAAACTCCTGTTGTAGGCAGGGAATGAGAGGAATCATTGTTTCCAGACTGACAATGTTGACTCAAAACTTTTTCGGTACCACTGTAGATTCCTCATATGCAATCTCGCATATGGAATTCGTAGAATGCAGGATGCCATGAACCCCAAAGCCTGCAGAATGTCTTGCAGATAAAAAAAAAATAAAAAATGGCAACAATAACCCAGTTAAGTATGTTGTCAGCTGCCTTTGTCTGGCGTAAGGTAAGCCATCTGGGCAGTTGTATTCAAGCTTGCACCCAGGAATGTAATTTGAGGGGGTACCAGTTGGGATTTCTTTTCATTTGTGTACCCCAAGCATGTTAGAAGCCTTTTTACAAACGCAAGATGTTGAAGAGTGTCCTTGTCCTCTGCTTGAATGAGACAGTCGTCCAGATAAGGATAAATGTGTATGCTTCTATGTCTGCAAAATGCAATTACTGGTGCCAGGCACTTTGTAAAGACCCTGGGCACTGCAGATAAACCAAAGGGCAGTGCAGAGAATTGGTAATGCAGAAAACCTGCCATGAAGCGGCGGTATCTTCTGCATGATTCCCTTATTGGGATATGCAAGTATGCCTCTTAAGTCTAGAGTCACTAATCAAGCGTTCCTGCCCAGCATAGGCAGCAGCTGTTGTAAAGTCAGCATTTTAAATTTTGCAATGTCCAGGAACATGTTCAAAATCTGCAGGTCCAGTATTGGACGCCAGGCATAGTCTTTCCTGGGTACCAGGAAAAGTCTTGAATAAAAACCTTGTCCTTTTTTCTTTACTGGTACTGGTTGAACAGCCCCCATATCCATGAGGGACATAACTTGTTTCTGAGCCTCTGCCACCTGATTTTTGTGGCAGATCTGGCCAACCGTTTGGAATTGGTAAAGTACGGAAATGACATCTGTACCTCTGGGATATTATGTTTAATACCCACTTGTCCTGGGTAATTAACTGACAATTTTGAGCATGAAGTGCTAGTTTCCCCCCCAAGGGGGCTGCCAAAAGATAAGTGCTTGGTGAAGGTAGAGGGAAGTCATTGCTTACTGTAGGGTCGTACTTTGTTTTTTCAAGATATGAGGTGGAGGCACCTCATTGCTTTGACCTGCAAGAACCCTGCGATTGGTATCTGGAGCCTTTTGAGCACCTGGATTTGCCTTGATCGGATCTGTTGGAAACAGGAAAGGATCAGTTTTTAGTAGACCAGTGCCTACTGAACCTGGGTGGCTGCGCTTGCAAGAAATCTTTTACAGTTTGCATAGATTTAGCTTTGTCTTCCATTTTCTTTAAAACCTCTTTTGCCTCATTACCAAACAGAGCATCATGCTGCTAGGGGGCATCCAACAATTTAGCTTTAACATGATCAGAAAGATTTTGCTCCTTGAGCTAGGCATGCCTTCTAATAACAAATCCAGTAACTGACCCTGCAAGAGGCCTACACGGAATCAAAACCACATTGCAAAGTATGCTTTCCAACCCGTTCTGCTGAATGCAATAATTTCTGTAATTCTTTATTTTCCACACAATCAGAAATAATCATTTTCTGTGTGCTTCAGTTTTTTAGACATCAGTAAAGATGCAACCATACCAGCAGAAAGAGATGATCCTGACAAAATTCTGTCAGAAGAACCAAGTATTAAAAACTGGAGGAGACAAGAGTGTTTGTGAAAAAAAAAAAGTTTATCCACTGTACACCAGGCAGAAGAGAAGCAAATTAGGAAAAGTACAGTTTTGTACCTACCATAAATGTAGATGTCCGATAGACATGCAACTGCAGTCATAACATGTGGGTTGTCCTGCCTCAGGCAGCCCTCGGTCAGCCGGATTCCAAAGTCTGGGTCCGACGTCGGCTGATGTCGCATTTCTCTCCAACGTCAGAGCGGCTGGAGTACATAAGCATCAGCCAACGCCATTTTCTTGGGTGTTTCTTGCCCCAGATGCCAGGTGCCCTCCAAGGAAGGCTGTAATCAAACTGGAAAAAAAAAAAAAAAAAAAAAAAAACAGGATTCCAAACAAATAAATGAGCAATAAAACAAATACACCATAACAGATATCCCCAGCTAAGAGAAACAGGGATAGGAGTGGACCCTAGGCATAGAGGGGTATGGAGGGAGGGAATGACTGCAGTTGCATGTCTATCGGACATCTACATTTATGGTAGGTACAAAACTGTACTATGTCCTTCAAGAATGCAACTGCAGTCATAACATGTGGGTAGAATACCATAGCTTAGCTGGGGGAGGAGGAATGCTCTAGGAAAAAGATGGTGTGGCAATCAAACCCTGCAGGACTGCCGAAGCAAAGCCTGCTCTGGATCTGGAGTATAGAGGGAGGTTGTAGTGTTTGGAGAATGTATGCACGGAGCTCCATGTAGCAGCTTCTAGAATGTCCTTGGTAGGCACCCCTCTTAAGAATGCTGTAGAGGTGGCTGTAGCTCTAGTGGAATGTGGTCTGACATTGGCTGGAACAGTCTTTCCATGAAAGGAATAACAGAATCTGATGCAATGTCCAATCCATTTAGAAACAGTCTGTTTTGAAATTGCTTTTCCTTGGACTGCAGGGGCATAAGCTACAAAAAGTTGTTCAGACTTCCTACTGGCCTTGGTTCTGTCCAGGTAGTATCGAAGTTGTCCGTGAATGTCCAAGGTATGCAACAATCTTTCCCCCTTATTCTCAGGATTGGGGAAGAAGGCAGGCAGATGAATGGCTTGATTTAAAGAAACCCTAGATACCACCTTTGGCATAAAAGTAGGGTTGGTCCTTAATGAAACCCTGTCTCTGTGAAAAATAATAAAGGGTGATATTGCCATTAGGGCCTGTAACTCCGAAACCCTTCTTGCTGAGGTAATTGCCAACAGGAAAGCTGTCTTCCATGAGAGAAATTACAAGTCAACTGAAGCTGCTGGCTCAAATGGAGGTAGTCAGTTTTTCTAGAACAAAGTTTAGGTCCCAGGTTGGCACTGGGGCCTTTCTTGGTGGCTTAATGTTCTTGATTCCCCTGAGGAATTGCCTTAGTAAAGGGTGAGAAAAAACAGGAGGATCAGTGTTGTATCTAGCTGAAATAGCAGATGCATGTATCTTTATGGAAGAATGCATGTATCTTTATAGAAGAATATGAGAGGCCGTTCTTCAACATATCTGCCAAATATTCCAAGAGGAGTGGGATGTTCAACAATGATGCATCATGTCCCTTGCTGGTATTCCAATTGCTGAATCTTTTCCACTTTGCTAAGTAAACCTTTCTGGTGGATGGTCTTCGAGCCTCTGTCAGTATCCGCTGAACTTCCTTGGAGAGAGATAAGCTGAATTTATTTATGGGATCTCCCAAGCTGTTAGCTGCAGTGTCTGAAGATTTGGATGCAGTGGTTCGAAATTGTGTTGAGTCAAAAGTAGAGGCCCCTGGGGAAGGGCCCACCTCCTGGTGTGACATATGCTCCGTAGTAGTGGGTACCAGTGTTGTCTTGGCCAGTCCGGAGCTATTATGATTCCCTTGGGTTTCTCTGCTTTGATCTTTAGTAATACTGAGGTCATCAGTGGCAGAGGTGGGAATGCATAGATTGCTAGTGAGTTCCATTTGAATGAGAGGGCATCTATTTTCCAAGCTTTTGGATGGTATGACATTGTGCAGAATTTTGGTAGAAGATGGTTGATGTGAGAGGCAAATAGGTCCACTTCTGGCTTGCCCCATGTCGAAGTGAGTTGTCTGAAGGCCTTCGGATGTAACCTCCACTCGTGTGGATCTGTGAAATTCCTGCTTAGGCTGTCTGCCAACACATTGTCTTTTCCTGGAACAAACTGGGATTGTAACTGGATGTTTAGGCTCAGTGATTTCTCCCAAAGCTGCATTGTCAGTCTGCAAAGGGGGTAAGAGTGGGTGCCCCCTTGCTTGTTTATGTACCACATCACAGTTGTGTTGTCTATCCGTATCAGTAAATGGCCTTGCTGGAGTTGGTGTTGGAAGGCCTCGATGGCATGCATTACTGCCAACATTTCCTTTTGGTTTATATGCAGATGTGTTTCCTTTGGAGACCATTGTCCTTGTATACACCTGCCTTCCATGTGCGCCCCCCATCCAAGGTCTGAGGCGTCTGTAGTCATGGTCTGGGTTATCTGTGGTTTTTTGAATGACATACCTGTTTGCCTGGCTCACCGAGGCCCACCATAGGAATTCCTTTTGCAGGCATGGAATGAGTGGTATGATTGTCTCCAAGTTGTTGCTGTGTTGAGACCAAATGCTTTTTAGGTACCATTGAAGCTTTCTCATGTGTAGTCTTGCTAATGGAACCAGGAGAATGCAGGATGCCATGTAACCCAGGGCCTGTAGGAATCTCCTTGCAGTCATCTGGGTGAGATTTGCTAAACCTTTGAAATAATGAGTTAACTTCTCTTGCTTGTCTTCTGTCAGGTAAGCCATCTGAGAGGCTGTGTCTAGTTTGGCTCCTAAGAATATTATTTGCTGGGATGGCTGCAGTCTTGACTTTTGGAAGTTGACTGAGTATCCCAGAGCTTGAAGTAATCGTATGACATAATCCAGGTTTTTTGTCAACATCAATTTGTCGTCCGCTTGTATGAGGCAGTCGTCCAGGTACGGGTAAATTTGTATCCCCTGGAGCCTGCAATGAGCAATTACTGAAGCCAGGCATTTTGTGAATACTCTGGGCGTAGTAGACAAGCCAAATGGCAATGCTGAGAATTGATAATGCTCTGGCCCTGCAAGAAATCTGAGGTATCTTCTGCAACTGTCTGATAGGGACATGCAGGTATGCCTCCTTGAGGTCCAGAGTAATCAGCCACGACCCCTTGCCCAGCATGGGAAGGAGTTGCTGTAAGGTCAGCATTTTGAACTTTGGCACTATGAGAAAGGTGTTTAATGCGGACAAGTCCAGTATTGGTCTCCATTGAGATTCTTTTCTTGGAACAAGGAACAGTTGAGTAAAACCCCTGGTCTTGTTCTTGTTGTGGAACTCTTTCTATTGCTTTCATCCGAGTCAGCAGAGTGATTTGCTTGATAGCCTCTGCCCTCTGATTTTGTGGTAGGTTTGGCATGCCTTGTTTTCTTGGTAAGGTATGAAAATGAAACCTGTACCCTCTGTCTATAATGTCCAAAATCCATTTGTCCTTTGTCAGTCTGTGCCAGTTTTCTGCAAACAGAGATAACTTCCCGCCCAAGGGAGCTTCTAGTTGTTCCCTGGTAGGCGGTAGTAGAGGAAAGTCATTGAGATTGTGGTTGTAGGGCAGGTGAAACCCCTGCATCACTTCTTTGGTTTCCTGGCTGCCATTGTCGTCCCCTGTAAGGGCCTCTGTATTGGCCTCTTCCTCGGCCACGTCTGTTCTTACCCCTTTGAAACTTTTCTGGATTAGGAAAGGACCAGTTTTTTGAAGGCCAATTCCTACTGAATCTGTGGGGTTGAACCTGGAGGAAATCTTTCACTGTCTGAACTGATTTTGCTTTTTCTTCGATGGTCTTTAACACATCCTTAGCATTTGCACCAAAAAGCTTGTTCTTTTCCAAAGGTGCATCCAGAAGTTTTGCTTTTACATGATCTGGTAGAGGTTGATCTTTTAAACAAGCATGTCTACGAATGACTGCCCCTGTCATAGCTGCCCTACATGAAGCTTCCAGTGCATCATATCCACACTGCAGGAAGTGATTGCTTACTTGCTGAGTGTTATGTACAGCTTCCTGCAAAGTCGTCCTGTCTAAAGGATCAGGAGTGGCTAATGTTTTTTGTAAATCTTCTAACAGATAATCCTGATATTGTAACATATGAAAAAGGCAATTTAAAGCTCTCATAGATAAGGTAGCGGATGTGTAAACCTTTTTGCCCCATCTCTCTAATGACCTAGCTTCCCAGTTGGAGGGCAAAGGATTTTTTGAGGTGGAGGCTGAAACTCCTTTAGGCCCCTGTGAAATAGTTTCCAAATCAGCAGTATGGGCCCTGAATAAATGGGAATGAGTTTCTGGGACCCTGTAATATCTGTCTGGCTTGGCTGGAGCAGGAGGAAGAGAATCAGGGGTAGCACTAGAGTCAGAATACAAATCATCCAGAACATCAAGTACAGGAGGAATAGCTAAGGGCCTGTGCTGAGGTTTCTTAAGGAAAGTCTTAAGGAGTTTCCTAGAATCAGAATATTCCTGACCTTGCCACTTGAAATGTTCCCTCCTGGTGTGCAGAACTTCCCCAAAAGAAATATCCTCAGGAGGGGAGGCAGAGGGGATGGAATCTTCTGCATCAGAGTCCTCATAGGTCTGAAAGAGCTCTTCCTGGCTATCAGAGTGGACAGAGCCCTCAGAATCTTCATCTGAAGGAGTAGGGTCAGAGGGTTCAACCAGAGGCCTTTTATCAGGAGGGGGCTGGGATCCTCTCTCAGGATGGGCCTGTGAACCTCTAATCATGGAAATTAAATCAGCAGCCATGGACATAATTTGTGTCTCTGGAGTCGACTGAGGTAAGGATTTAGAAGTAATATGCTTTGTTTTGCTGGCTGCCTTAGCCCTAGTGTAGGCCTTAATAGACATGGCCATAGGGGGCCTGGCATCTCCACGTGCAGGAGTGACCTTGTCTACAGCAATGGTCTCGGGCATTTCCTCGGTTTCGGTATCCGGAGGAAAGTCTATAACTGGCGGAGTAATGTCTGGAATCGGAGTAGTTGGTAATGCGGTGCCTTCGGTTCGGAGCGGTGGAGAGACCGTCTCAGAGGGAACCGGAGCACTCGCGCTAGGTTTTGGCGTGGAGTCTGTAGTAGACGCGGGCCGAGGATGTCGGTCCCGGTCTTTTCGCTTTTTGGGAGTTTGCGATGTCAGAAGATCCGACTGCATGGTGTAAGCAAAATTATCGCCGAAAAAATCTTCAGCTAACTCCGCCCGGCGCCTGAGAGTGCGCTTGTTGAAGTGAGCACAGGCTACACAGGCCGAGACGTCGTGGTCTGGGCCCAGGCAAGGGAGACAATAAGAGTGGAAATCATTATGAGGTATTTGTTTACCACAAGACAGACAATTGTTAACTTTTTCAGTAATTTCTGACATCGGCTGAGGCAAGAAAAGGTCCCCAACGGGGTACTTAGCTTTTTTGATGACTTCGGTATCGTAGAATACAGGAGCTGACCGACCGGCACTTGCGAACTGCTTCTGCTTCGGGCATCGCGCGGCAAGAAAGACTGAAGAAAATGGCGTCGGCTTATGTACTCCAGCCACTCTGACGGAGAGAAATGCGACATCAGCCGATGTCGGACCCAGACTTTGGAATCAGGCCGACCGAGGGCTGCCTGAGGCAGGACAACCCACATGTTATGACTGCAGTTGCATTCTTGAAGGACATCGAGGCAGACAAGCTTCTGCTTACAGCCATTTTCAAAGTTTTTTTTCCCCCTGAAGCATCAACGTCCTTTTTAACACAGAGCAGGCTAAGGAAGGAATAAAATTTAAACAAAAAGTTAGCCAACAGAAGGGGACTGCTTCTTATTCTTCTAATGGTAGGGGTCATAGAGAGAGACTTTGCCAGCAAAGCTTTTTCAAATGTAACAAAGGAAAATATTTGAGACAGTAAAAAAAATACAAGAGCTAACTAGAAGAATCAGCAGTACCTTGGACTTGAACCAGAGTCTGATGTTGGGAGAGTGAGATGAAGATAAACAATTCTGAAATTAGTGAATAAATGGAAGACTATAAAAGGCATCTTAACACATTTGTGGAAAAAAATAAAAAAAAAGTGAATAAAAAAACATTGGACTTTAGACTCTATTAAACTTGTGGGTAAATTGTAAAGCGTATACCCCACATTGTTTAGGAGGACACAGCAAACTAAGAAAAACAATGTTTGTTCATAATATGATGAAACTAAGAAAACATTTTTGTTCATAGTATTTGTATAAAACATTTCAAGATATAAACAGCGTATTACATACAGTAAAACAATTTTGTGTAGTATGTAGTCAGGGCATTTTAAATGTGGGAGAGTCTTCAGTGACTGCTGCAAGTGTAACAAGTACTTTTTAGTTCTAACAAATATAGACTTTACAGTATAACAAAAGAAAAAAGGCTGGACAAAAGCAATATTGATGTTCATATGCTGTGATCTTGGGCTGATGGGGTGTAAAAACTGCATTGATTATTGGTTTAATTTTTTTTTTTTTTTTTTTTTTTTTACACAAAGGTGAATGTCTAAATTAGTACTTTTGGCTTAAGCTGTAAAGGGGTGTTTTGTAAGCATGTATGCTTTAAAAGTAAGACAAAATAATGAAAGCCATGAAATCCTAATCTTACAACTGCAAAGATATTAGCTTGTTTTCCACTAGCAAATGTTCAGTGGAGTTGAAATATCTGTAGCAGAAGGCAGCTGTGCATTCTTTTCTTAGTGAAATTTACAAAGTCTCATTGAGGAGTACATTTTCATGGAAACAAGCAGGCTGCAGGTAGAAGCAGTTAATATTGAGAATTTTGTGTATTCTTTGCTGAGGGAATGAAAAATTTAAAAGTACAATTGCAGACAGTTTAGTAAAAAAAGTATGAAATTTTGGAAAGTGAATAAGAGGTAAACTTCCTAGCAGCTTTAAATAAAGTAAATTGTACATCTATATTAACTGCATCAAAGTATTAGAGAGAGCCAGTGCACTTTTTCTTAGGGTTAAAAGTTAATGTTTTATGAAAGCATACAAGCTGTTTTTCATATCTGGAAGGGGGAGAGAGATAAGAAAAGGACAGAAAGCTATCAGTGCAAGTGGGAGCAAAAGCTGTAGATAGTGTTTAGCACAGGTAACCTTAATTTTAGGTTAAGAGAATGCTGGTCGGTGAAGCCAACAATTTGAAGCAACAGGTTCAAATGGAGACAAGAGAACAGAACTGTGCAAAAGATCAGCCTGCCAAACATTAGTATATGCATCTAACACAAGTTGGAAATACACCTATTATGTCTGGCAGTTTTTAAGGTGCATCATGATGGCTATCCTGTCCATATTCCAAAAAGTGAACGACTTCACAGGTATAGATAAAAAGAAAGAGTACCGAATTATGTCAAGTAATGCAGAGTGCAAATAGCAATGCTACAAGAGATACGTTTTGAAAGAAATGACTATATGAATTTGACAAGGACAGGATTTCAGAATGGATATTCAGCAGAACATCAAAAAGGAAAGTAATTATACTAATTGCAAGAGGGGCACCAATAGTGATAGATTAGGGAACAAGAAAAAAAAAATGGTAATTTGTGAGGCTGTTGGCAAGGAAGGAGTATTACAGTAGCATGTATTTATCTTCCACCGAAAACTGCTATAATGGAGCTTAAGAAAATTTTGGGGGAAATAATCAGCTTTCAGCAGGGATTTATAGGAGGGAACTGGAATTGGATTTGCAATAGTGAGGATGTATCGGGGGAGCCAGAATGGACAATATAACAAAAGAGGGTAAGATTGCTGAAGAAATTTATGAAAATATTTGGCATGGAAGATGTAAACTCAGTAGAAGGAGCCAACAGAAACTACATATTATTCAGCGTAATACATAGTTATAATATATTCGTTAGTATAAACTAGGCTACACTAGATAGAAACTATATTTCATAGAACATATGCATTTAAGTGAAAGCATAGATGCAGCCAATAACCATCACACACCAATAAAATCGGAGATAAAAAATGCAAGACAAAACACTGGCGCTTTCCACCTACCTGTTAAAAGGAGAAAATTTAAAAAATGGGTAGTGGAAATTATTACAGAAAGATTTAACAGACTGGGATGAAATGAAAATTAAGTTTAAAAAATGGGTTGAAATAAGACAGACATGATTAAGTAGTAACAGGAATTACTTAGAGGGGCTGACAAAGGTTAAAGTATTGCAGAATAAGGGGAATCTCTCAGAACAAGGAAGAGGAGGAAATGCACAGTGCCATCTAGATACTACGCATGACTTTAGAAACATTGCACTTGCATCCATCTTTCGATAACTCCAGAGAAAAAAATTTCAGCATAATGCCTTAGAAGAATAGAGAATATTGAAAGGGTTGTCACCTAACTTAGGGAGCCTATTACAAGGTGGAGGGGCAACAGGGCCTGTGGAGGTTTTAAAGATATTCCAGAAATTTATGAAACTTTACATAAAAGCAGAGAAATGTGCAAATAAAGACTGGAAATATTTATGGAAGACTTACTGATGCCAAGGTTAGAGGGAGATGAGGCTCAAAAAATAAAAGTTAAAATAGGAGGCGATGAGAATCTTCAGGAAAGTCTCCAGGAACATATGGCATTCCTTTGGAAGCTTGGAAATTAGGAGTAGTAGTAGTTATAAGTTCAGGAAGAATTTTTTTAAACAGTATTTTAAAAGAAGAGGAAGCACCAACATCTTAGAAGAGAGCTGTGGTGGCTATGTTACCTAAAGATGTCAAAGACTTCAGACCCTGCTTCATATAGACCCATTTCAATTTTAAACCATGTTTATAAAGCATTTATGTCTATACTGGCTAAAAGAATGGCAAAGGTGTTGCCAAAATACTTAGGTATGGTTCAGTGTGGTTTTGTGGAAGGCAGGCAATCATTTGACTAGGACCATGATAATCCAGAGGGGAAGCAAAATCTAAGAAAATAGCTATGTTGCTGGTGGGTCTTGATGCAGAGAAAGCATCCAAGTACACACTGGGATTCCATGAGTAGGGCAATGAAAGAATTTGCATTCCCCGATATAATAAGGTTAATTAGAAGGATATATGAAGGAGCAGAGCCAAGAATTAAAGTGGGAGTGCTCCTTTCAGAGGGGCTCTGTTTGAACAGAGGAACAAGGCAGGGATGTCCTCTTTTCCCTTTATTTGCTTTATATTTACAGCCAATGACACAGAAAATAAGGGACTCAAATACAAGGGTATAACTGGTATGGTAATCAAAAAACATTGTCTTTACTTGCAGATATCATTCTATAACTGATAAATCAAGAAAAAGACATCAGTGTTGTGAAACATTTTGAGCTTGTTTCAGATCTTCTCAGGATATTGAATTAATAAAGATAAAACAAAAGCTACAGCCATAATTTACATGGTCACACACAAATTGGTTCAGCAATACTTCATTTTATGTCCCCATAATTATAGGTATTCAGGAGTGCGGATTAAAAAGGCTTCTATTACGGCAGTTAAGGATATGTGGGACTAGACTAAACATAATACAAAAATTGAGAAACTGCAAACTCATATGCATGGATGTGGACAGTAAGATACAAACAGTTAAAGTGTTTGGAAACAGTTTAGCCTTGTATACAGGTCAGGCATACTTGATCAACCCGAAGAGAAGTTGTGGATAATAAAGAATTGAAGGAATTTATCTGGGAGAGAAAAGGGGCAAGAGTTAAGTTGGATAAGATGATCCTTCCAATAGAACAAGATGGTTTAGATATATCCGATTTGAAGGGCTAGAGCTACACACCTGAGGCTCATATACATAACACAGCAGAATGTTATAATTAAAAGTGGAAAGGGATGATGAAGCAAGGGGAGAAGTTAAAAAAAATAATGAGTGGCATTCCGGATGCAGATGATTAAGGAGAATAGCAATCACCATGCAGATTATAATATGCATAAAGTAGCACCAAGATCTAATCCAATACAAGAATGGAGAGGAGAGATTTTGCCAATAGGGATGACTGCAAATAGAGGTACAGAAAATAGGCAGAGGGGATGGAATTTACTGGAGAAACCTGGCAAAAGAACCAAGATAATTGGGAACAAATAACTCAAGCAGGAAATTGTATCCTACAACTATAAATTATCTCTACTTGATTCCCAAGTAGACTATTCTCTATTTGTATAGCCAAGCACTTGCTCCTACAGTACTTATCACCTCGATACAGCACTCTTGTTATAAAAGTACCCCAAAAAAGCAAACCCCATTTCTCGATCACCCACATCCCCCAAAACCTTTTTTTTAAGTTTTTCTGTCTATTCCTTCTAGCATGTCGAGGGATCAGTTGCTAATGTCCTCTCCTGCTCAGCTGGTGAACCTGGGAATATTGAGGCAATGTTACAATTGCCTCATGTACAAAGACAACCCTCTCCTCCTCCCACAAAACACAAATACATGCGAGAGATGCAACTATACGGCCAAACTGGAGGCTGAGCTCTCTCAACATAGGACTGGCAGGACCAGACAGGAGGAGAAGGTAACCACACACACTATAGACCCAGTCTCACATAATACCATCACAGCCTCAAATCATACACATAAACACACAAAGACATACTCGGAGGCTCTGATCAAAAATCTACCAAAACAGCAGAGGCCACCAAAGCAGACACCCAAACAACTACCACCTCAGAACACAACACCTGCAACACATAGACCACACAGTCAGTGTCAAGCAGTCACAGCCCTTAAGGCCAAACACAATGCCAGACACACTAGTCATTGGTGACTCCATAGTCAGACACACTGATGTCCCGCTCACCAGACTGAGTAAGGAGAAGGTCACAGTAAGCTGCCTGTCGGGTGCTAGAATCCGCCACATAACGCATGCACTCAGGTCTCTCAACAGCAGGTACAAGTACGATTCAATCATTGTCCACGCTGGTGTTAACGACCTGAGACGTACCTCCTTGGACTACATGAAAAGGGACAGAGGAGCTCTCCGATTATGTAGCCCAAGCAGGTATGACCCTGACCTTGAGCAGTATCCTACCTTCACCAAGAATGATGCCACAATACAGAGATAAGATGATCAGCTTTAACAATTGGCTTAAACTCTGGTGTCATTCAAAGGGGATCCAATGTCTGTCTGCCTGGGATGACATGCTGGACAAGCCACGCTGCCAAGGGACGGCTTGCACTTGTCACCCTGGGATTCCCGATTTTGGCAAAGGCTCTTGCCACCCCATAGTGCCTTTTTTAGGCAAGGCTCAAATTCTAAACCTACCACCCTAGAACACAACAAAGAAAAAAAACTAAGGGTAATGCTGCTCAATGCCAGAAGTCTCAACCTCAAGATGCACGCACTCAAGGCCCTTCTCAGTATGGAGAACATAGATGTCTGTGCTGTGACAGAAACCTGGTTCAAGGCTCCTGAGAGCACCCCAGCACTATCAGGTTTTACCTCATATCATGCGTTCCAGCCCCAAAACCCGGACAATACCAAGAAAGGAGGAGGGGTATCCATATTCATCAAGGACACCCACACCTCAAGATTGGTGGCAACGCACGATGCATCGGAAACCATCCAGGTGCAATTAACCATAGGCAAGACTGCTCTGCAATTTGTAGCATGTTACAGGCCACCCTCGCAAACTCAGGAATCTGATGTGGCCTTCCTGAAAACAATGGAGGGGATAAATGTATCTCCGAACACCATCATACTAGGCGACTTCAACTACCCTAATATAGACTGGGAACACTACTCAAGCCCAAACACTCTAGCCCAAAAGTTCCTGGAATTCATAAACTCAAATGCCATGGAACAACTAGTCACCATCCCCACAAGAGGAGAAAACATACTTGATCTCATCATCACGAACATGGGAGCACAAAGCTCAACGCCGGAAGTATACCCCTCACTGGTGAGATCACATCACAAACTAATCTCGCTGGAGGTCCTCATCCCGCCCCCACCCGAAATGAAAAAGACCACAGTAAAGAACTTCTCGAAAGCCAACTTCACACTTCTATAGACTAGTGTGGTCTCCTTTAAGGCCCCTGAGCCGGCGGTAAACATTACTCAAACCGCTGAATCACTTACAAATGCCTTCTACCAGCACCTGCAGGGCTGCATGGATCAGGCCATCCCAAGCAAAACAAAGACTCTTTGTACCAAAGGCAAGCGTCCAGTCTGGTGGACCCCAGCCATAAACAAACTCTACAACAAAAGGAGAAAGCTACTACAAGACAGAGCAAAATCTTTAAAAAGTAAGACACCGCTGATCACTACAAGTAAAAAGCTAAGAGCTCTCATAAAAACATCCAAAGCTAATTTTGAGAAAAAAATAGCTAAGGACTCTAAAGACAACCTTAAGGCATTCTTTATCTATGTCAGAAACCTAGGAGGAAACTCCCAGATATGCTCAGAATTAGTTCAAAATGATGTGAAGATTACTGATCCTACAGACATTGCCAACATACTGGCTGACAGGTTCAGTGCAAACTTCTCCCCTCCCCTAAAGGAGAGATATCTATACCAAATGATTGTAGCCCCCCAAACATCTCTAAGGCCCAGGTGAGAACTGCTCTCTCCAAGGCAAAGAACACAGCATCCATGGGTCCTGATGGTGTCCCCGGCTGTGTGCTCCATGAACTCAACGAGGAATTAAACCCACAGTTAGGACAGCTGTTTAATCTTAGTCTCGCCTCCGGATACGCACCCAGGAGTGGCGCTGGCGACTGTGGTCCCACTCCACAAAGGCGGTGCCACCACCGACCATGGAAATTACCGTCCCATTAGCTTGACAAGCCTTATCTGCAAATCCATGGAGAGGATCATAATGGATCTCATAAATAAAGACATAGGTAATTTGCAGACTTTGGATCCAACCCAGTTTGGCTTTGTCAAAGGCAGATCATGCCTTTTAAACTTGGTTGACTTTTTCAAAACAGTCACCAAGGCCATTGACGAGGGTAAGGCAGTCCATACAGCCTACCTAGACCTGGCGAAGGCTTTCGATACAATATCCCACTCTGGTATCATTGAAAAACTCATCAACTTAAATGTAAACCCTTACATTACAAGATGGGTTGCAAACTGGCTGAGTGACAGAACCCACAGGGTCAGAGTCGCTGGCGCCATGTCAGACTCAAAGCCTGTCACAAGTGGTGTCCCACAGGGCTCAGTCCTGGGCCCACTCTTGTTTGGCATCTACTTTTCTGAAGTACAAGCAAACACAGGAGGGTTATGGCTGACAAAGTTTGCAGATGACTGCAAACTGGGCGCCGTAGTTGAAAACACATCCGAGACAGATATCCTTCAGAAGGGTCTCACAGAAACGGATAACTGGTGCCAGAGCCATGGCCTAAACTTAAATGCCAAGAAATGCATAGTCATACCCTTCGGGAAAAATAAGGTTACCCCTAGATACCATATAGGTGGCAATCCCCTGATCACAGAAGATGTTATCAGGGACCTGGGAACCCAGGTTGACAGTAGCCTTTCATTCGACACTCATATTGCTGAAGTAGTTAGGAAGACCTTCTACATTGCCCACCTTATCATGAAGGGATTCACATCTAGATCAAGGGAAGTCATAGTCTCCCTATACTCATCACTCATCAGACCAATGATAGAGTACAATGCCCCATTCGGAATGTATCTGACCCGACACTTGCAGCAGCTGGAGAGGCCACAAAAGTTCCTCACCAAAAGGATAAAGGGTCTCAAAAATCTGTCTTATGCTGCCCGACTGAAAGAACTCCAGCTATATTCAGTTGCTTACCACTTGCTCAGAGGACCTATGCCTGACATACAAGGCCATGTCAAACCCAGATTTGATGAACATGCTTCATCTCAAAAAATCTAGATCCCTCAGAGCCACAAGGGCGGGAGACTTAAACCTCGACACGGTTATTAATAGGACATGCTGGAGGGATAGATTCATCACCCAAAGACTCCCTATGCTATGGAACAAAATCCCGGTTTATGTGAGGCAGAGCACCTCGCTGGCCTTGTTCAAGAGGAATCTTGACCAATGGATGGGAGACCACAGATACACCCCAGGTGTTACCTCAGTGTCACTGCTCGACAGAGGCACAGTAAAATAATGGGCATAGTTTCTCCAAACTAAAGGGGTGGCGTAAGCCACAAAACTATGGGCTAGGCTTATAAATGCCCTCGGGCAGATAGCCTAGTATGAACCTATGAAAGTTAATGGCAATGAGGCCAAGATGACATTTCGATTGGAAGTTGGAGACTACCTTCCCTACCACAGCTTGACCTCATAGTACATGCAAAGAGAAAGGGACAGAGAAATTTTAAGTGAAAAGATGTGCTCTGGTAAAGTTTTAGTTGAATCTAGTACAGAAGCAGCTACAAAAAAGGGATAATTAGTAGGACATATAAAATACTGCATAATAACTATGAACACAAGATGAATTCAGAAAAGACTGGGAAGAGAAACAGGAAAAGCAATTTACAAGAAAAACAGTAGGAAGACACATGCATGGCTCCCAAGTACGCAACTAAGTCCGGAAAGTTTAGGATCTTTTCTTGGAAGTGTCTGCATAAGCATTTTATATTCAAAACGGACTTAAGAATTTTTCCTCAGACAGCTAATGTTGGAGGTGTGATGGAGACAACTGGGAACATATGTTTTGGGAGTGGAATGATTTGGCAGTTTTTGAACCATCCCTACAGAGTACTTGATCATAAACATTGAGTGAGCAAATGGCTGTAAGGAAATTATTCTTTTGAGTTGTGATACAGGATCTGAAGTGCCTAGACCAGGGGTCTGCAACCTGCAACTCTTCCACCCTTCTGCAGTGGCTCCCTGTAGCTATGAAAAATAATGGCCACTATGCCGCACACACAGACAGACACACAGACACACAGACACACAGACACACAGACACACAGACACACAGACACACAGACACACAGACACACAGACACACAGACACACAGACACACAGACACACAGACACAGACACACAGACACACAGACACACAGACACACAGACACACAGACACACAGACACACAGAAAGTGATCGAGTGACGGACTTTGTGATAGAGTGACGGACTTTAAATATTGCTCTTATAAACTTGAAAACTTGATAGAACAACATGGTTTACCACCATGCATTCCACACAAACATACACAGAGTGATCAAGTGATCCCCTGGCAGCAGCAACATCTCCTGAAAGGTTTCTGTACCTCTCCCACCATACTTCTGAAACTCTTACAAGAAATCTGGACAGAGACACAGATAAAAAGGGAACAAATGGAAGAAAACTAGGGATGCTTGTTAGATACTGCTGTGAACTTAGAAACAGACTTGAAAAAAAAGTTATGTATTTACCATAACGTTGCATGCGAGTTGTTGATCTCACCTTTATTCTCACTGATGGGTTCGGAGCCGATCCTCTGCTCCGACACGGCCGATAGCACAGCTCAAGGTTTAGCAATAGCTCGAGACCAAGCCCCTTATCCCATGATGCACTGCTGGAATTACCTCAGATTTTGTTTGCTGCATGTACTATATCCTTGGAAGTTGTCCACTCTCCCAAAAAGGATCATAAGAATTGAACAACCAGGATGCTACCAGCCTCTGAGTCAAATGTCAGCCAGGTGTGGGATGGAGGGAGGGACGTGAGAATAAAGGCGAGATGAACAACTCACATGGAACATTATGGTAAGTACATAACTTCTTTATGAGAAGTTGTTAAATCTCGCAGTTTATTCTCACTGATGGGTAGCACCCGTAATCCTGGGTGGGTCACGGGAGTACATTTTTCAGGACCATAGAACCAAAAGCCCTGTCCAAGGAAGCCTTATCCACTTTGTAATGAGTGATAAAAGTATGAGGCTTTGACGAAGTGGCTGCAGCGCAAATGTTATCAAGGGGCAATTTGGCTTGAAAAGCAGATGTAGAAATGGCTCAGGTTGAATGAGCCTTTATTTCGTGTAGCAAGTATATGTTAACAGTTGCATAAACAAATGAGATACAATCCGATAATTTTGAAAGGGTTGTTTTAGCCACTAGTCAACCTTTTCTGGCCTCCTAAAAGGAGGCAAAAAGTTGATCTGATTTCCCAACATCCTTAGTTCTATCTAGATAAAATCTGAGCTGTCTGTGCAAGTCAAGTTTGTGCAGCATATATTCTAATTTGTTGGAATGGTTGGGGAAAAAGACTGGCAACTCAATCACCTGATTGATATTAGACTCGGAACAGACTTTAGGCAAAAAGGAGATGTTTCTTCTGAAAAGATACTCTATCAGCATGAAAAAGCATATAAGGAGGTCTGATAGATAATGCAAGTTCTGACACTCTGCAGGCAGATGTAATAGCAAATAGAAAAATAAGTTTTCCAG
Organism: Protopterus annectens; assembly: GCF_019279795.1. Taxonomy (NCBI): domain Eukaryota; kingdom Metazoa; phylum Chordata; order Ceratodontiformes; family Protopteridae; genus Protopterus; species Protopterus annectens. Next base: position 417,761,954 of record NC_056734.1, read on the forward strand.
GACAGAAATCTGAGAACACAAGATGATGCTGGTTCAAAGGAGGAAAGAATCATTTGAGATAGCATAAAATTCAAACTCCAAGGAGAATAAGGAGACTTCAATAAGGGCCTCATGTGAAAAGTACCTTTGAGAAAGCCTTAAATAACTTATAGGCCATAATATTTAAACCATCAATTCCAAGATGGAAATTGGATATAGCAGCTAACTGAACCCAAACTGTAGAAGCTGCTGCTTCCTCATTAAAAAGGATAGTAAAAAAATCTAGGATGGATGACAAAAGAGCTTGAAAAGGATACATTTTTTTTGCTTCCCGGCCCAAATGGAGAACCTCTTCCATTTACTGCAATATAAATTTCTGGTGGAAGGCTTAGGGGAAGACGGTAGAATTTTTTGGTGTCGTATGACAGGGAATGAAGCCTGGCTATGTGGGAAACTGGATCAGCCAAGCAGTTAGCTTCAGTGACTGCAATGAATGAATGATGAAGGCCCCCTGACGGGTGTGTCAGCAGATCTGGAACTGGGTCCAGGATCCATGGATCCTCCAGCAGGTGATGGTGAAGAAAGGGAAACCAAATCTGTAAAGGCCAATGGGGGCTAAAAGAATGACAGTCCTTCCCAGCAACTTTGCTCTCTGTAAAATATCTGGGTATCAATGGGATTGGAGGAAATGCATATAGCAGACCTGGAGGCGAATCGTGTAAGAGTGCGTCTCTCGGGGGATGTCACAGAGGTGGTATCAGGGCAAAGTAGCTTCTGCATTTGGTATGGATAGGACTGGCAAAAGTGTCACAGTAAGGCTGGCTCCAGTTGTGGAAAATTCTGTTGGCAATGTCATATTTGAGACACCACTGTTGAGCCAACAAAATTGCCCTGCTCAGCTTGTCTGCTATCACGATGGATTTCCCCGAGATGTGCATTGCCAACAGAAAAGGCTGGGATGACGCAGCCCATTGCCATACTCCAAGGGCTTCTCGACAAAGACTTTGTTCCGCCCTGTTTGTTAAAGTACCAGATCACCGACATGGCGGTCTGAAATGCAATCGTCCCTAGAGGAAGAGTCCTGAAAATACTGCAACGCCAGAAGTACTGCTCTGAACTCTAGAACACCGATATGCAGATGCGACTCTTGGTCCGTCCATGTGCCTTGAACTGTCTTTCCCTGAAAATGCCCCCCCCCACCCCACTCAGGAAAGCATCTGTGGTCACAGGGGCTACTGGGGGGGGGGCACAAAGGGTCATCCCATTGTGACATGAAGAGATGTCAACACCACTGAAGGTCCAGCTTGCATGAGTTTGAGATAAGGTTCATTGGCAATTCCTGGTAAGACCATTGGGTGAATAGAAGCCAATGAAGAATTCGCATATGCAGCCTTGGGAGAGGAATGGCCAATATTGTTGCCGCTATCAAACCTAATACTTTCAAGACCTCTGCGGCTAGAGCTCTGTTCTTTAAAACCAATGAGGCGATGTGCTGGCAAAGCAGTGAGACCCTTTTGGCTGGAAAACGTAGAGTGGTGGTTGAAGTATCCAACTCTGTTCCTATAAAGATGATCTGCTGCGATGGTGACAAGGCAGACTTTTCAAAGTTGACAGTAATGCCCAATTAGCTGCAGAGTGTCAAAGTGGATTTGGTTGCCTCAATCAATTGATGCCTGGTGGTGGAGATAAGGAGCCAATCATCTAGGTATGGAAACACCTGGAATCCTAGACGCCTCAGTTGAGCCGTGACTACTGCCATGCATTTGGCGACCACTATGGGGGCTGTAGTGAGACCAAAGGGCAGGGCTCTAGTGATTGGATCCCAGCCAGAAACGTAGGTGATCTCTGGAGTGTCTGTCCATCTTTATGTGGTAGTACGCGTCCTTGAGATAGATACAGCACATCCAAACGCCTTTCTCTAAAAAGGAAGTATGGACTGAAGCATGACCATTCGGAACTTCTTTCTTCACAAATTGATCAAGTCTGCCGAGTTCCAAGCTAGGTCTCCAGTCCCCTGTTTTCCTTTGAACCAAAAAGAATCTACAGTAAGTTCCGAATCCTGTCTGGGACTGGCTGGATGACTTTCAGCAGCTTGTGGACCTCTATAGTTGCTTGTTCCCTGAAACTGGGTGGAACGTCGGGGATTCAATTGACAGGAATAAAGGTAAAGAGAATGGTATGAAATACTCTCTGGAGATTATGCTTTGTACCCAGGTATCGGATGGTAGGTCTAGCCAGGCTTCTGGGTATAAAAACAAGTGACCCCCAACTGCCTCCGGAGCAGGACAGCCAGGCCTCATTTCAGGAGAGCTGGTAGGGCTGAACAGAAAATTGACCTCCATCACCCTGCTGTTGCAGACCCCCATTGCCGTGCAGGCGGAGTCTTCCATTATAACCCCCTCCTCTGACTCTAGAGGGGGTATCGGCACATGTGTCATGAAAGGCTCCTTGGGCTTTTCAGAACCACATCTTTCTGCCCTTAGGGCCATTAGGAGAAGGCAGAGTAGGAGTAGAAAACTGGACTCCAACGGCACACTGAGTCTTTCCTTCCTGCTCACACCTGGTCAAAGTTTCCTTGACCTTGGACCCAAACAAGGATGAGCCATTAAATGGGGTGTTGATGAATGAAGACTTGAAGGGCTCCACGAAGGAACAGAGATGCGTCCAAGCATGTCTACATAGAACAATGCCACAACTTGCAGCCCTACTTGACCCATCAGCTGCGTAAGATAGGAGAAGCATGGACGAGTTCACAATAGAGTTTAGAGTAGTGAACAGGTTGGTAACTGTCAGAAACCTCTGCAGCTACCGTACCCTGGAAAGCATCTCATAGCCCTTTCAGGAGATCTCTTCTGAGTCTGGTGAAGTGGGTTAGATAGTTCAGTGATCGAAGAGAGAAAGTTGCTGAACTAAACATGCGTTTACCATATCTATCCATGATCCTAGAATCTGTTAGGAAGATGAATAGATGACGAAGTCTGACATTTCCTTCGTGGTGGCCGCTGTCACCACCATGGCATCAAGAGGCACTCCCTTATTCAAAATAAGTTTATCCATGGGGGCAGAGAAGAACTTATTTGGCCTCTGAGGGACATTACATGGACTCCGGCGACTCCCACACCCTATTACAGATCAGATCCATGAGCTCGTCATAAGGTGGAGACACCCAAGAGGTGGAAGATTGAGACCCGAAAGCCTTCTGAAGCACTGACTCATCCTCGGTAGGGCTTTTGAACTGCCAATCACGCCTCTGCCTAAGGATACCTAGTATCTCCGCAAAGGAGATGTTCTCAGACGGGGATCCAGGGGACCGTTCTGACTCATCCAAGTCAGTGCCAGATGTCAAAGATTCTTATGGGGAGTCTAAGTGTCTCCTCTTACACAACCTCTTCCTGGGAAACTCCTCAGCGGGAGCCTCTGGAGATCTCAGAACAGCAAGGTGCGCCCTGTGGGACTAACTGAGGCTCAGGGTCTCTACGCCTGGGTTCGCAGATGGAAAGAGAAGTAGACACAGGCACTTGAGGGGAGGAGGAAACCAGGCCTGATGCTGAAGAGGTCCTTGGAAACATGACTCTCCTCAGCTTTGAGAGCACCATGGCTCTGATGAGGAGTAGTCCGACTTAAAGGAATAGTCTTATCCTCCAGCACCGAAGCCATGAGCTTTGAGCCAGAGGTAGGAGCCAAGCTCATCCAAGCTGAAGCCCCAAGAGAAGAGTTGGCACCGACAAGTCGGTACGACTATCCTCACCAGACCTGAAAGGAGAGAGAGTCAGCAAGTCCCCGGTCAGTGCAGAGGACGTCCAAGCAGATGGAACCAAAGATACCAGAGCAGGTCTCTGCACCATGGATCAACAAACATCAGATCAGCCTCCTCCGGCTCAAAGGGTCCGGTACAGCTCTGAGAAAGAGCAGTCAAGTCCAGGGTGATGGTCTTTGGCTCAGACGGAATTTGGCAAGGCCTGGTGCCCAAGACCTTCTGCACCAACCAGTCCTTATCCAGATCTGAGAGGCTGACAAAAGACTTCGATGAATGCACAGACTGTGCCAACTGAAAAAGAGGAGATGGAGTCTCGGAGACCAGCTGCAAGGCCGAGAAACTGCTCCGACAGGAAGGGACACTCTGTTCAGAGGCCAGTGGAACAGATGGCCATGAATCCTCCACTATTCTAACCTTCTTAGATCCCTAAGAATCTGTTGAGGACGTAGGAGAATGAGGACTTGCTGGCATCATCCTGGTCACTCAATGCTTCAGAAATACGGGTGCTTTAGCAAGCCTCACTCTACCAATTTTCGCTTTGTTTCTAACACTACCCTGGATGAAAAAGAATGGCAAATGCTGCAACATTCTTGTAGGTGCACCACTCCCAAACAATATACACACTGAACGTGCCCATCAGTGACTGACATCTTTTGTCCACAGTTTGGACATTTCTTCAAGCCAGACTTGTTGGTGTTGATAGAGTTGTTGATAC
>NC_056734.1:417805859-417840859 GCF_019279795.1 Protopterus annectens
TGACCATGGCAAAAATGTGACAAAGATTGATGTCAGAGCCGTAGACAAACAAGCTTTTTTTGGAGTGCAACTTGCAATTTATATGTTGAACGGTTACCCATCTGTCCACTACACAGTCAGGCTGTAGTGATAAATCATAATGCAGTTGCTTAAACAACATTTCAGTGTTGGTTGTTAGCTGCAAAGGAGCTTTGTTCATCTGCACCAATGAGCTACTCTTTTTTCCCTTTTGGTATTCAACTGGACTTTTTTTGGGGGGGGGGGTGCCTCAACTGAGCAGAGTACTAACTTTTCATCCTCACTTCCACATTTCTACATAGTACAATAATACTGCGAGAAAAAATAAAACTATACTGAAGTTGCTAGTTGCTGAAACTGCTGGAAAAAGTACAATGCACAGATGATTATACCACTAGGCTAAGAAAACAGCATTCCTCTCTCATAAGAATGCTCTCATGTTTCCATGGAAAAAAGTGCTCAGAGACCATATATGTACCTTTATCCCCACATGCTATATGTAACAGTCACACAGCTGTTTGCTAAAGAGAGAACCAGACACTAAAGACTTCCTAACTTACCAAGAAGTGAAAATAAATTACAATACAATTAACCTGTCAAGTTTAGTAGTTCTGAACTGTTAAGCAGCATACTGAAGCCCTGGTTTGGTTCTGCAAACATCTAAAAGTTCTGCAAAAAATGAAACCATGCACACAGATAGACCCTACTTGTCCTACCCTGAAAAAAAAAAAAAAAAAGTAGGCATCGCTAGTTTACTCCATTAATGCAACATACCTTTTAGTGGATGCTCCCTAAACCAAGCATGTTATTGTACATAAGGAATTCCCTAATCATGCAGCACTGTCCCACACACATTAAAATGGAAAAAGTTTGCGGGTGCAATGAAAATATTCAAGTGCGAGCACACCATCAAAAGTTAATTGAAGCAGCAGTTATTTACACAACTCTGCAGGCAAGGCTTTGCAAATTCTGAATATCCTGCAAACCTCCAGTCAGATCAAAAAAAAGAAATCTAACAGTGCTATGTTAACCATTATATTATTCACCAGTCTCTGGTGTTACCAATATACCTAAGCAGATATTCCTACCACACACTGATAGAAGTCAGTAGGAAATTTTTGGCCTACGGAGAGGGTGCAGCATGGGAAAGTATAAAACATACTTAAGTAAAAATGAACTCTGACAGCACATACCATGTCAAAAAAGTGACAGCCAAGCAACAGTAACTGAAAATGCATCTTTCAGACAAACAAGGCAAGAAAAGAAAAAAATGTGCTGTAAGTTGCAACATGCCTTACATTCACTTTACGGCCTGTACACAACAATCAATACTTTTCTGTACCGTAAGTATTACTGCCAACCAGCCCGAGTCTAGAAATTCTAGCAGATATTCCACACTGCTAAAGCCACTGGAAAAAAATGTCGCTTAAATCTAATATATCTTGCATTTTCCATAAACGGCTGCCTACTTCAATGTTGGATTCATCTTAACGACAGCCAAATGTAGGTGCATTAAAAAACATGTATTACTATAAAAATTAGGTACCTATTCTTATAAGGTTAGCAATGATGCACAACACCTTGATAATACAAAAGCTGGCAACCAGACAACTCTGTAATGAATGGGACCAGCATATCACAATAAAATGCTTGGATATCACAATGTCTATATAATGTGGTATTCTAGTGAACATTATGCAATTGTCTGCTGCCTCAGCATAAGTACTTGTAACCAGCCATCACCTGTACATAGGTAGTTACTAGCTTGCAGTCCAAGGGACCATTGAAAAGCCTACCCAAACTCCTCAGTTGACACCGAAACATTGGTCAAGTAACTTACTTGAGGTCACACAGTAGGCAAATGAGGGCTAAAAGATTTAAACCTTGTACCACAGTAACTACAGTTCACCAACTTAACCAACTCTAAGTTGAAAATTCTACATGTCCAGCCACTTACTTAGGCTGTAGAGGAGAAAAGTACAGTTGTGTACACTTTCCATAAATGTAGATGTTAGAGTGTATTCACTGTTGCAGTCATTACATTTGGGTAGAATCCCAAAGCTATGGCTGGGATGATGGATTTATACAGCATTAGGAGCAGCTATAAGGCCCTGCAGGACAGCAGTGGCAAAGCCTGCTCTGGATTTAGAGGAGAGATAAATGGTAATGTTTGGTGAACGTGTGAACTGCGCTCCAGGTGGCAGCTTCTAGAATGTCTCTGGTAGGAACCCCTCTGAGAAAGGCTGCAGAAGTAGACGCAGCCCTGGTGGAATGAGATCCGATCCCCTTGGGGACAGGTTTACCATGGTGCATATAGCAGAAATGAATACTATGTCTTACCCATTTGGAAATGGTCTGCTTTGAAAAAGCCTTTTCCTCTGACCCTGCAGCAAATGCCACCAATAGTTTTTCAGATTTTCTTATAGATTTTGCCCTGTTAAAGTAGAATCTTAGTTGTTTTTGTACATCCAATGAATGCAGAATCCGCTCACCCTTGTTCTGTGGATTTGTGAAGAAAGTTGGCAGATGAATGGTCTGATTAAGGGCCACACTAGATACCACCTTAGGCATAAAGGATGGATTGGTCCAGAGAGCCAACCTGTCCAGGTAAAAAGTATTTAAAGGCTCCACTGCCATAACAGCCTGTAGTTCGGAAATCCTTTTAGCTGAAGTGACTGCTAAAGGAAAAGCTGATTTCCAAGAGAGAAAATTTAGTTCTGCAGTAGTGGCTGGCTCAAAAGGAGGTAGAGTGAGTTTTTCCCAAACAAAATAGAGGTCCCATGCAGGAGTTGGTGCTCTCCTGGGAGATCTTAAATTTTTGGCCCCTCTGAGATACTGCTTTAGCAAAGGATGAGGAAAGAGGGGAGGCTCTGTGTTGTAATGAGCTGAAATGGCAGAGCCATGAATTTTTATGGAAAAAAAGATAAGCCATTGTGAAGCATCTCAGTTAAGTACTGCAGAATCTGAGGAATATTGGGCATTGCTGTGGTTATTCCTTGTGCTTGGTTCCAGGCACAGAATCTTTTCCATTTGTCAGCATAAGATTTAGTACTACTAGGCCTTCTAGCCTCCAAAATGACATCCATCACAGGTTTGCTGAGAGGTGTAAAGGGTGAAATTAGTTTATTAGACACGGTGCAAAATTCAAAGTTTGGAGCCGTGTGAACAGAATTTGATAGTTCGGCTGAGACAGTAGGCAAGGTGTCCGAGGCAGGTACCACGGAGGATGGTGCGACACATTGCTCAGGAGCGGGTACCAGTGTTGGCGAGGCCAGTCTGGAGCAATCAGAATAATTTTTAGTTTGTCCTGACTATTAGTAGGACTTTGGAGAGCGGGGGGGGGCACAGACAAATAGGTTTTCCATCTGAAGAATAGAGCATCCACTTTCCAAGCTTTTTTGTGATTAATTCTAGTGCAGAATTTGTCCAACTGATTGATCTTTTTGCCCCACTCCAAAACTATGTCTGGGCTCCCCCATTTGCATGTCAACATGTTGAAAATTTGTGGTTCCAGTTTCCATTCGTGTGGGTCCATAATATTTCTGCTTAGTCTGCCAGAGTATTTTGCTTTCCTGGCAGGAATTGAGGTTGTGGATGTATTTGATAAGTCAAGGCTGTGTTCCACAATTCCATGGCTAGTCTGCAAAGGGGGTAGGAATGTGTACGCCCCTGCTAGTTTATGTACCACATTACTGTGGTGTTGTCTGTCTTTACCATTAATTGTCCTGGAAGAATGTGGTCCTTGAAGGTTTTCAGAGCATTCTGGACCGCTAACATTTCTTTTTGATTGATATGCAGGTGCATTTGACTTGGGTTCCATTTGCCTTGAATGCACTTCCCTGCCAGGTGAGCTCCCCATGCATAGTCTGTTGCATCTGTTAGGTTATGGGAAGCAAGGGGTAGAGTGAATGGTAGTCCCTTGTTTAGGTGGCAAGCCTCTGCCTACCAAAGAAATTCCAGGCGTAAGCAAGGTATGATAGGAATCATTGCTTCTAGATCCTGAGAATGTTGACACAGTACAGTTGTGTACACTTACCATAAATGTAGATGTTAGAGTGTCTTCACTGTTGCAGTCATGACTGTAGGGTTCTCCCCTGCAGGCAGGCAGTCCTCGGCCAGAATCCCAAAGTCTGGGTCTGGAGTCGGCTGCTCAGCCATGATCCCTGACATCAGAGTGCCAGGAGTACAAAGATAGCAGCCGACACCATGTTCTCCAGTTTTTCTTGCCCCAGATGTCAGGTGTTCCAAAATGAGTAAAATCCCATACCCTTTGCAAATACACCTCAGAAGGGTGAAGGGAACCACACTAAAGAAAAAAAATAAGAGGGGACAGGAGGGAGGGTAACCCAGACTGCAACAGTGAAGACACTAACATCTACATTTATGGTAAGTGTACACAACTGTATTATGTTCATCGTGTTTCACTGTTGCAGTCATGACTGTAGGGTTGAATCCCAAAGCAGAAGAAAAGGGAGGTGGTCATAAAGTAGAGGGGGTGGATAAAAGGCCCTGCAAGACTGCAGAAGCAAAGCCTGCCCTAGACACGAGTAGAGAGGTAGATTGTAATGCTTAGAAAAAGTATGCACTGAACTCCAAGTTGCAACTTCCAAAATGTCTTTGGTAGGAACTCCCCTGAGAAAGGCAGCTGAAGTGGCAGCAGCTCTGGTAGAGCGAGTCCTTATACTCCCTGGGATTTGCTTTCCATGGTGTGAATAACAAAATCTGATTCCATGAGCAATCCATTTAGAAATGGTCTGTTTTGAAATGGCTTTACCTTGGCAACTTGAAGCATAAGTAACAACTGCTCTGATTTCCTGATGCCCTTGGTTCTGTCCAGGTAAAAACGTAGTTGTCTGTGTACATCCAAGGAATGCAAGATCCTTTCCCCCCTATTTTGAGGACTGGAGAAAAAAGTTGGCAGGTGAATGGTTTGATTTAAAGCCACTTTGGAAACCACCTTAGGCATGTAAGTGGGATTAGTCCTTAAAGACACCCTGTCTTGGTGAAAAATAATACAAGGTTCTACAGCCATGAGAGCTTGCAACTTCGAAACTCTCCTGGCAGAGGTCAGAGCTAACAGGATGGCTGTCTTCCAAGATGAAAGCTTGCTGTCAGATGTGGCAGCAGGCTCACAAGGAGGTAAGGTGAGTTTTTCCAAAACATAGTCGAGATCCCAGGCAGGAATGGGTGGAGATCTAGGGGGCCTTAAGTTCTTAGCTCCTCTGAGAAACTGTCTCATGAGCTGGTGGGAAAAGATAGGAGGGTCTGTATTATAATGAGCAGAAATAGCAGAGGCATGTATCTTTATGGAAGAAAAAAGAAAGACCCTTATGTAAGAGGTCTGTGAGATAAAGTAAATTCAGAGGAATGTTAGGAATAAGAGGATCCGAATCCTGAGCCTGCATCCAGGTGCAAAATCTTTTCCATTTCCCTCCATAAGATTTTCTAGTGCTAGGACGTCTGGCTTCTAAAATGACATCCATAAGCTGCTTGGGTAGGAGAGAATGAATCATAGACCCTGGATTAACCAGGCAGCCAGGCTGAGAGTTTTGACATGGGAGTGCAGAACTTGACCCTGGCGTTGGGACAGAAGGTTCGGAGTCGGAGGTAAAACCCAAGGGGGCTCCAGAGAAAGGTTTTTCAGAGTTGGGTACCAAAACTGTCGAGGCCATTTTGGGGCCAGTAAAATTATCATCTTGGGCTTGTCCTGTTTGATCTTTAATAACACCCGTGGAAGAAGAGGTAGAGGCAGGAAGGCATACCCCAAGAGGTTTCTCCAGCTGAATGATGGTGCATCCACTTTCAAAGCTAGTTCGTGGAATGTCCTTGTGCAAAAAATCTGTAGTTGATTGAGGTGGGATGCAAAGAGGTCTATGCGAGGACATCCCCAGACTGCTGTAATCATCTTGAATATTTCGGTGTCCAGCATCCATTCATGTGGGTCTGACAGGTTCCTGCTCAGACTGTCTGCCACTATGTTTTGCTTCCCTGGTAGAAACTGAGCTTGAAGGTCCAGTTTGTAAGCTAGAGCTGTGTTCCACAGATTCATGGCTAGTCTGCAAAGGGGATAGGAATGTGATCCCCCTTGCTTGTTTATGTACCACATAACTGTGGTGTTGTCTGTCCGTATCAGTAGTTGTCCTGGTTGTAGACTATTCCTGAAGGCCAATAGAGCGTTCTGAATGGTTAACATTTCCTTTAAATTGATATGCAGGTGCTTCTGATCCCTTTGTCCAAAGGCCCTGCAGACAGTTGCCCTGCAAATGGGCTCCCCATGCATAATCAGAGGCGTCCGTGGTTAGTATCGGACTGGCTCGAGGCAGACTGAAGGCCTTCCCTTTGTTTTGAGTACATGCCTTGGACCACCAAAGGAATTCCTTTTGAAGACAAGGCAGGACAGTGATCTGTATGTCTAAACTGTGGCAATGCTGAGACCATACACTTTTTAGGTACCACTGTATTTTCCTCATATGTAGTCTTGCATATGGTACGAGAAGGATGCAGGAGGCCATGTAACCCAAAGCCTGCAGGAATTTCCTTGCAGATAGCAGAGTTACTGATGCCAAGGTTTTGAAAGTTGAAGCCAGCTGTAATTGTTTTACGTATGTCAGAAATGCCATCTGGGTTGTTGCGTTTAGTAAGTTATCTGTTGTGAGGGTGTCAAATTTGACTTTTATGTTTACAGTGAATCCCAGGAACTTGAGAAGTTTTTGAACAAATTCTAGATGCTGGAGTAAGACATCCTTGCTGTCTGCCTGAATAAGACAGTCGTCCAGATAAGGGTAAATTTGAATTCCCTCGAGTCTGCAATAAGCTACTACTGGAGCCAGGCATTTGGTGAAGACCCTGGGCGCAGTAGACAATCCAAAGGGCAGCGCAGAGAATTGATAGTGCCTCGATCAGGCCTTGAACCAAAGGTATTTTCTTCACTCCTGCCTGATGGGAAATGTGTAAATAATCCTCCTTTAAATCCAAAGTTACCATCCATGCATTTTTGGTCAGCATTGGAAGTAGCTGTTGTAGAGTAAGCATCTTGAATTTTGGTATCTCGAGAAAAGTGTTCAAGACTGACAGATCCAGAATGGGTCTACATGAATTTTGCTTTCTGGGGACTAGAAAGAGCCTTGAGTAAAAACCTTGTCCCATTTCTGAAAGTGGAACCAGTTCTATGGCTTTCATAGCCAAGAGGGCTTCCACCTGGTTTAAGGCCTCTAACCATTGATGTTTTGGTAGATCCGGCCATCCGTTTGGTCTTGGTAGGGTATGAAAATGGAATTTGTAACCTCTTGAAACCACATCCAGAACCCACTTGTCTTGGGTTATACAAGTCCAATTTAGGTGAAAGAGAAAGTTTTCCTCCGAGAGGGGCTTCCAGGCAAGAAGTTCCTGCAGCCCAACAGGGTGAGTCATTGAGCCTGTTTTCTATGAGCTTGCGACCTGTCCTCTCCTCCCCTAGGGGTGGAAGCAGTCCACTGTCTTGGTCTATAAGAGGCTTGCGTTTGGGGCCTTCCTCGGGAGCGTCTCTATCTACCCCTCTGAGGCCTGTCTGAATTGGGAAAGGACCAATTTTTAGTAGGCCAATTCCTACTAAATCTGGGTGGCTGTACTTGTAAGAAATCCTTAACAGTTTGCATGGATTTTGCCTTGTCCTCCATTTTCTTCATCACCTCTTCAGCCTTAGATCCAAACAAAACATTATGTTGAACAGCAGCATCCAATAACTTAGCTTGTACTTGACCTGGCAAGTTTTGTTCCTTTAACCAAGCATGCCTTCTAATGACTGTGCCAGAGGCAGGAGCCCTACAAGAAGCCTCCAAGGCATCAAAAAGTACAGTTGTGTACACCTACCATAAATGTAGATGTTCGAGTGTCATGAATGTAGATGTTAGAGTGTCTTCACTGTTGCAGTCATAACTGTAGGGTGCTCCTGCCGGCAGGCAGCCCGAGGTCGGCCAGAATCCCAAAGTCTGGGTCCGGCGTCGGCTGTATAGGCCAGAACCCTGACGTCAGTACGCTTTGGTACATAGTCCTCAGCCGACGCCATCTTCTCCAGCCTTTCTTGCCCTAGATGTCAGAAGTCCCCAACAAACCAAAAATGAATCCAACAAGGAAACACAAATACACCACAAAAATGGAAAAGAGGGGATAGGAGGGAGGGAAACCCCGACTGCAACAGTGAAGACACTCGAACATCTACATTTATGGTAGGTGTACACAACTGTACCATGTTCTTCGTGTTTCACTGTTGCAGTCATAACTGTAGGGTGGAATCCCAAAGCAGTGAAAAAGGGGAGGAGGCTTTAGATAGAAGAAGGGAAGGCAAGAATACCCTGCAAGACAGCAGAGGCAAAGCCTGCCCTGGACTTAGAAAACAAGGGGAGATTGTAGTGCTTGGAAAAAGTATGCACAGAACTCCAAGTGGCAGCTTCCAAGATATCCTTGGTAGGGACTCCTCTGAGGAAAGCTGTAGAAGTGGCAGCTGCTCTAGTAGAGTGACTTCTAATGGTACCTGGAAACTGTTTCCCATGATGAGTGTAACAAAATCTGATTCCATAAGCAATCCATTTGGAAATAGTTTGTTTAGAAATAGGTTTTCCAAGAGAACTGGAGGCAAAGGAGACAAACAATTGGTTAGACTTTCTGAAATCTTTAGTCTTGTCCAGGTAAAATCGTAACTGTCTGTGTACATCTAATGAATGCAAAATCCTTTCCCCTTTGTTTTGAGGATTTGGAAAGAAAGTAGGAAGGTGAATTGTCTGATTTAAAGCCACTTTCGAAATCACTTTAGGCATGAAAGTAGGATTGGTCCTCAAGGATACTCTGTCCTGATGGAAAATAAGGTATGGTTCCACAGCCATGAGAGCTTGCAACTCTGAAACCCTTCTGGCAGAGGTCAATGCTAACAAAAGAACAGTCTTCCAGGATAGAAACTTAATATCTGAAGATGCAGCAGGCTCAAAAGGAGGCAAAGTAAGTTTTTCTAGAACATAATTAAGATCCCAGGCAGGGACAGGAGGGGTCCTTGGAGGCCGCAAATTTTTAGCCCCTCTCAAGAACTGCTTCACCAAAGGATGAGAAAAAACAGGAGGATCAGAACTGCATTGTGCAGAGATAGCAGAAGCATGAATCTTAATGGAAGAAAAGGAAAGTCCTTTAGATAAAAGTTCCGAAAGGTAAAGCAAAATAGAAGAGAGATCAGGTACCTGAGAATCAGAACCTCGGTCCTGCATCCAAATAGAAAACCTCTTCCATTTAGAGGCATAGGATTTCCTAGTGCTAGGCCGTCTAGCTTCCAAAAGAACATCCAAAACTTGTTTGGGAAGACTGGAAGGAATCAAACTCCTTTGAAGAGCCAAGCTGCCAGGCAAAGGGTCTTGAGATTGGAATGTAGTAACTGACCCTGATGCTGGGACAGAAGCGAAGGGTTCAGTGGGAGAATCCAAGGAGGCCCGAGAACAGGAGCTTTAAAGTTGGATACCAAAACTGTCGAGGCCAATTTGGAGCAATCAAGATGAGGAACTTGGGCTTGTCCTGTTTTATTTTCAGTAATACCCGAGGTAGTAGAGGAAGAGGAGGGAAGGCATATGCTGAAAGGCTTCTCCAACTGAAGGACAGGGCATCCACTCTCCAAGCTGCTTTGTGGAAGGACCTGGTGCAAAAGCGAGGCAGCTGATGATTGAGATGGGATGCAAACAGATCTATCTGGGGACATCCCCAAACTGCAGTAATCCTGTTGAACAAGTTGGTGTCTAGCATCCATTCGTGAGGATCTGAAATGTTTCTTCTCAGGCTGTCTGCTAAGAGATTCTGTTTCCCTGGAATGAATTGAGCCTGGAGATGTAGATTCAAATTTAGAGCTGTGTCCCATAAACCCATAGCTAGTCTGCAAAGGGGGTATGAATGAGAACCCCCCCTGCTTGTTGATGTACCACATGACCGTGGTGTTGTCTGTGCGAATTAGCAGAGGCCCTGGTTGTAGAAGATTCTTGAAGGCTAGAAGGGCGTTTTGGACTGCCAACATTTCCTTCAGATTGATGTGCCAGTGAAGATGGTCCTTTGTCCAGGTTCCCTGCTGGCAACTGTCTAGAAAGTGTGCACCCCAAGCATAATCAGAGGCGTCCGTGGTTAGGATTTGAGTAGGTTGAGGAAGACGAAAAGGTTTTCCTTAGTTTGAAGTGCATGCCCTGGACCACCAGAGGAACTCCTTCTGAAGGCAGGGGATCAGAGGAATCAGAATATCCAGATCGTGGCAATGCTGTGACCAAACACTTTTCAGATACCATTGAAGCTTTCTCATGTGAAGCCTTGCGTTTGGAATCAACAGAATGCAAGAAGCCATGTAGCCCAGAGCCTGCAGGAATTTCCTTGCAGTGAGCTGAGATAGAGTTGCCAAGGTGTTGAAAGTAGAAGCCAGCTGAATTTGTTTTTCTGGAGTGAGGAAGGCCCTTTGTAAGGTTGTATTTAAGAGGGCTCCCAAGAATACCATTTGTTGAGAAGGGATCAAACGTGACTTTATGTTCACTGAGAATCCCAGAAGGAGGAGAAGACGTTGAACAAAGTCCAGATGTTGAAGCAGAAGATCTTTGCTGTCTGCCTGAATAAGGCAGTCGTCCAAATAGGGGTAAATCTGGATCCCCTGAAGTCTGCAGTAAGCCACTACTGGTGCCAGGCACTTGGTGAAGACTCTGGGCGCAGTAGATAAACCAAAGGGCAGAACAGAGAATTGAAAGTGCCTCGAACCTGCCTTGAACCTGAGGAATTTCCTGCGTTCTTGTCTGATGGGAATATGTAAATAGGCTTCCTTTAAGTCCAATGTCACCATCCAGGCGTCCTGAGAGAGCATTGGAATTGGCTGTTGCAGAGTAAGCATCTTGAACTTTGGAATTTCCAAAAAGGTGTTTAGCACAGAAAGGTCCAGAATAGGTCTCCAAGATTTTTTTTTTCTGCGAACCAGAAACAGTCTTGAATAAAACCCTTTTCCCATTTCCGAGAGTGGAACAGGCTCTATGGCTCTCATGGCCAGAAGAGCATCCACTTGAGTTAAGGCCTCTGACCATTGAAGTTTTGGCAGATCTGGCCAACCGTGAGTCCTTGGCAAAGTGTGAAAGTGGAATTTGTAACCTTTTAAAATCACGTCCAATACCCATCTGTCCTGGGTAATATGAGTCCAATTTCTGTAAAAAAGAGACAGTTTTCCTCCAAGAGGGGCGTCCAGGTGAAGGGGTCCTGAAGCCCAACCGAGAGAGTCATTGAGTTTGCTTTCTTTGAGATTGGGATCTGTCTTCTCCCCTTCTAGGTGAAGAAGCAGTCCATTGTCTAGATCTGTAAGAGGCCTGGCCTTGACCACGACCTCTGGAGCGCCTATATCTTCCCTTTGAGGCCTGTCAGGCGTGGGAAAGGACCAATTTTAGAGGGCCAATTCCTGGAAAATCTAGGAGGCTGAACTTGCAAGAAATCTTTACAGTCTGCATAGACTTTGCCTTTTCCTCCATCTTCTTAATAACTTCCTCAGCCTTAGATCCAAAAAGAACATCTTGTTGAACAGGGGCATCTAATAACTTAGCCTTAACCTGTTCAGGCAAACTTTGTTCACAAAGCCAGGCATGTCTCCTAATAACAGTACCAGAGGCAGCAGCCCTGCAAGAAGCATCCAAAGCATCAAAACCACAATGTAAGCTATGCTTGTTAACCTGTTCAGTAGCATGCAAAACATCCTGAAGTTCCTTATCCTCTGCACAAGCAGGAAGGGAAGCAAGCTTTTGCTTTAAAACAGACAAAAGAAATTGCTGATATTTAAACATATGAAACTGGCAATTTAAAGCCCTTACAGACAGGGTAGCAGAAGTGTATACCTTTTTTCCCCACCTGTCTAAAGCACAAGAATCCTTCTCAGAGGGAATAGGATTTTTAGAAGTAGCAACCTTAGCAGCCTTAGAGCCCTGAGAAATAGTTTCAGGATCCATGAAGGGTTTTAAAATAAAAATAAATGAGAGTCAGGGACCCTATAAAATCTATCAGGCTTAGAAGGAGCAGGAGGCATGGAATCAGGATTCAAATTAGCCTCAGAAAAAGCATCATCTACAATGTCCAAAACAGGAGGGATAGCTAAAGGCCTATGCTGAGGAAGAAGAAGAAATTCTCTAAGCCTCTTCTTGGAAGCAGAATATTCCTGTCCTTCCCAATGAAAATGTTCCCTCATCTCATGCAGGGTTTCCCCAAAAGAAAAATCCTCAGGCGGAGAGGCTGAGGGTAAAGAGTCCTCAGCATCCGAATCCTCATAAGGGGGAAAAGAATAATCCTGATCTGAGGAAGAAACAGAAGATACAGAAGCCTGGTCAGAGGAATCCAGAGTAACATCCTGTCGAGGCCTTTTCTCAGGAGGGGGGTGAGAACCCCTAATCATTGTAAGCAAATCTTCAGCCATCCTCAATAATTGCTTTTGTGTCTTGGGAGTGGATTCAGAAGCAGCTTGAGCTGGAACTTTAGACTTAACAGGAGTCTTTGTCTTTGCCTTTGAAATTGTAATGTGAGTAGGCCTGAAAACTCCCTCAGAAGCCGGTACCTGCACAGCGGTTCCGGACCCATCTGAAGGAGCGACGTCTGAAGGTCCTGCAGCAGTTAAAATAGTGGGCCTTGATGGCTCCCCATGGGTGTCCGTGACGCCATCGGTTCAGAAGTGGCGGACGACAGGGCTGCAAAGCCTCACTGGCGACAGCCGAACCGGACGCTGGCTCCAGCTGCAACGAGTCCTGTTTGGACCTCGGCGGCCTGTCTTTGTCTTTGCGCTTCTTTTGGACTCCGGTAGTGTCCGACGACATTCTATAATTGAAGCGTCTGCCAAAATAATTTAAAGCCCAATCGTACCTGCGCTTGATAGTACGAGAGTTGAACCTGGCACAGAACAGACAAGAAACGTCGTGGTCAGGGCCTAAGCAAGGTAGACAGTAAGAGTGGAAATCTTTATGAGGTATTTGTTTCCCACACGCTATACAATTAACTTTTTCTGACATCGGAGGAACAAGAAAAAGATTCCCCAACGGGGTACTTAGCTTTGAGAAGAGAAGTAAGAACTTCGACCGACAACAACCAAATACGCTGTTCGATAATCGCCAACCAAAGACTTGCGAGCTGCTTTCCACCGCACGGCAAGAAAGACTGGAGAAGATGGCATCGGCTGAGGGCTATGTACCAAAGCGTACGGACGTCAGGGTTCTGGCCTATACAGCCGACGCCGGACCCAGACTTTGGGATTCTGGCCGACCTCGGGCTGCCTGCCGGCAGGAGCACCCTACAGTTATGACTGCAACAGTGAAACACGAAGAACATCCACAGTGTAAACCATGCTTCCCTACTTGTTCGGTGGCATGCATTAAGTTATGTAATTCCTTATCATATGCATAAGCGGAAATGGAAGTTAGCTTTTGTTTCAAAACAGACAGAAGAAATTGCGGGTATTTCAGCATATGAAATTGACAGTTTAAAGCCCTAAGATAAAGTTGCAGACGTGTACACTTTTTTCCCCATCTTTCTAAAGCTCTGGAATCCTTCTCAGTGGGAATGGGGTTTTTAGCAGTAGCGGCCTTAACCCCCTTGGGGTCCTGAGAAATGGTTTCAGGATCAGCAGTAGGATTCTTGTATAAAAACTGGTGGGAATCAGGAACCCTATAATATCTGTCTGGCTTAACAGGAGCTGGAGGAAAAGAGTCAGGAGTTAAGTTAGCCTCCAAAAAAGCATCATCCACAATATCCAAAACAGGAGGGATAGCCAGGGGTCTATGTTGGGGAAGAAGAAGAAAATCCCTAAGTCTCTTCTTAGATTCAGAGTACTCCTGTCCTTCCCAGTGAAAATGTTCCCTCATTTCATGTAATGTTTCCCCAAAAGAAAAATCCTCAGTGGGAGAAGCTGAAGGAATGGATTCCTCAGCATCAGAATCCTCATAAGGAGGGAAAGAAAAATCCTGGTCAGAAGAAGAAACTGAAGAAACAGAAGACTGATCAGAGGAGTCATAATACAATTCCTGCCTTGGCCTTTTATCTGGAGGGGGATGTGAACCCCTAATCATAGTAAGTCCTCCGCCATCTTAAGTAACTGTTTGAGACTTGGGTCCCGGATCAGAAGAGGCCTGGGCTGTAGTCTTTGATTTGGAAGGAGTCTTTGCCTTTGCCTTTATCAGAAGCTGAGTAGGCCTGAAAACCCCTTCGGAAGCCGGTACCTGCACAGCAGCTCCGGACCCATCTGAAGGAGCATTGTCCAAAGGTCCTGCAACTGAAATATTCAAAGGCCTAGTTGGCTCCTCGTGGGAGTCAGTTTCGGCCATCGGTTCCGAAATGGCCAACAGGGGCTGCAAAAGCGCCTCACTGACGACTGCCGAACCTGAAGCTGGCTCTGCTTGTACAATATTGTCCGATTTGGACCTCGGAGGCCTGTCTTTATCCTTGCATCGTTTGTGAACTCCGGTAGCCGGAAGCGTGTCAGATGACATTTTGTAATTAAAACGCCTACCGAAGTAATGAAATGCAAAATCGTACCTTCGTTTAATAGTACGTTGATTAAATCTAGCACAAAACCGACAACTAGCTATGTCATGGTCAGGGCCTAAGCAAGGAATAC
This sequence comes from Protopterus annectens, assembly GCF_019279795.1. Lineage (NCBI taxonomy): Eukaryota > Metazoa > Chordata > Ceratodontiformes > Protopteridae > Protopterus > Protopterus annectens. The sequence continues at coordinate 417,820,489 of NC_056734.1, forward strand.
AGTAAGAATGAAAATCCTTATGAGGTATTTGCTTCCCACATGAAATACAATTAACTTTTTCTGACATCGGACTGGAGCAAGAAAAAGTTTCTAACGGGTACTTAGCTTTGAGTAGGAGAAGAAAGTCTTCGGACTGAAGTACATTTAGAAAAAATTGTCAGGAGTCAGCCGACTGGCACTTGTGAACTGCTATCACCGCACGGCAAGAAAGACTGGAGAACATGGCGTCGGCTGCCAGCTTTGTACTCCTGGTGCTCTGACGTCAGAGAGCATGGCTGAGCAGCCGACGCCAGATCCAGACTTTGGGTTTCTGGCCGACCGAGGACTGCCTGCCGGCAGGGGAGAACCCTACAGTCATGACTGCAACAGTGAAACACGAACATCATAGGCTTTTTAGATACCACTGTAGTTTCCTCATATGCAGTCTTGCATACGGAATTAGAAGAATGCAGGAGGTCATGAATCCCAAGGCTTGCAATAATTGCCTTGCAGATAACAGGGTTTTCGTGGCCACTAGTTTGAAGTAGGCTGTCAGATGAATGTGTTTCTCTGACGTGAGGAAAGCCATCTGGGAAGTTGTATTCAAGCTTGCTCCCAGGAATATAATTTGTTGACAGGGTACCAGGTGTGATTTATTTTTGTTTATAGTGTACCCCAGACAAGTTAGCACTCTTTGTACAAAAGCCTGATGGTTCAAAAGTATGTCCTGGCTTTCTGCCTGAATTAGACAATCATCCAGGTATGGGTATATTTGAAAATTTCTTTGCCTGCAAAATGCAATGACTGTGGCTAGGCACTTTGTGAATACCGTGGGCACAGTAGTTAAGCCAAAGGGCAGTGCAGAGAACTGGTAGTGATTGTAGCCTGCTTTGAAGTGTAGGTATCTTCAGCAAGATTCCCCGATTGGGATGTGCAGGTATGCTTCCTTTAGAGTGTTGCCATCCAGGCATCTTTTCCTAGCATAGGAAGCAACTGGTGGAGTCAGCATCTTGAATTCTGGAATCACCAAAAAGGTGTTTAGAGTAGACAAATCCAGGAAAGGACACCATGAATGGTCTTTTCTGAGTACCGGGAAAAGTCTCGAGTAGAAACCTTGTCCTTTCATCTTCTGGTACAGTCTGAATAGCCTTTATGCTTAAGAGAGAGAGTATTTGCTTTTGAGCCTCTGCCTACTGATTTGGGGGTAGATCTGACCAACCGTTTGAGATTGGTAATGTGTGGAAGTGAAACCTGTATACTTGGGACACTATTTAAAACCCATTTGTCCTGGGTAATGAGTTCCCAGTTTTTGGCCTGCAGACCAATCTTTCCTCCTAAAGGAACAGTCCGTTGAGAAGTGCTTGGAAGTTTTAAAGTCAAGTCATGGAGACCATTTTCCATTGGGGGAGTCTTACTACTCCCAGATTTGGAAGCGGAAGCCCCCCACTGCTTAGTCTTGTGCGCACCCTGGGATTGAAACCTGGGGTTTCTGCTGGGTCTGGGTTTGAATTGAGAAGGCCTGAAAGAGGCAGGAAAGGACCAATTCTTAGAGGGCCAATGCCTACTAAATCTAGGAGGCTGAACTTGTAAGAAATCTTTAACAGTCTGCATAGATTTGGCTTTACCTTCCATCTTTTTAAGAACTTTCTCAGCTTTGTTGTCAAACAGGCGGTCCTGATTTAAGGGAGCATCCAACAGTTTAGCTTTAACATGATCCGGCAAAGATTGCTCCTTAAGCCAAGCATGCCTTCTGAGTACAGACCCAGTGACAGCAGCCCTGCAAGAGGCCTTTAATGAATCAAACCCAGACTGCAAAGTACATTTTCCAACCTGTTCAGCAAAATGCATTAAATCCTTATTTTCAGCACAGTCAGGAATCATCATTTTCTGTTTAAGCAATCCAATAATATGTTGTTGATACTTTAACATATGAAACTGACAGTTTAAGGCCCTAATGGCCAAGGTTGCAGAAGTGTAAATCTTCTTACCCCATCTATCCAGCTCCCTGGAGTCTCTATCAGAAGGGGTAGGATTTTTGGCAGTAGAAGCTTTAATGTCCTTGGGTCCCTGTGAAATAGTCTCTGGATCCACAATAGGATTTTTAAAAAGGAACTTGTGAGAATCAGGAACCCTGTAATATCGGTCAGGTTTTCTGGGAGCAAGAGGCAAAGAATCAGGGGCCAAACTAGATTCCGAAAATCCATCAACAATGTCTAGTACAGGAGGTATAGCTAAAGGCCTATGTTAAGGCAGGAGTAAGAAGTCCCCAAGCCTCTTTTTCGAACCAGAGAAATCCTGGCTTTCAGAGTGGAAATGCTCCCTTACAGTGTGCAAGGTTTCACCAAAAGTGAAATCCTCTGGAGGGGAAGCAGAGGAGATAGGGTCCTCTGCATCAGAATCCTCATAAGTAGATAAGGATAAATCCAGATCAGAAAAATCAGAATCCTGGTCAGAAGATTCATAAGCAAATTCAGTCCTAGGTCTCTCAGAAGAGGATGGTTGGCTTCCCCTAATTAAAGTTATAAGGTCTTCAGCCATTCTTATTTGTTTTTTTAGGCACAGAGGCCTGGGCGTCAGTTTTCTAGGCATGGTTCGATGTTTAGGCCTTAAAGAAGGTGTCGTCAATTTAATATGCACGTAGTAGGCCTGAATACACCCTCAGAAGCCGGTGCCTGTACAGCAGCTCCAGACCCATCCAGGGGAGAGACATCCGCAGGTTCCACAGTTGAAGCATCTTGCGGCATACCAGACTCCGAATGGGTCTCAGTAGAAGCCTTCGAATCAGAAGTAGCGGGTATCAGAGGCTGCGAAAGCGCCTCACTGAGTACCAGCAAACTGCCGACTGGCTTAGGAGAAGCATCAGCAGCAGCTTTGGACCTAGGCGGCCAGTCTTTATCTTTGTTCAATTATCCAGAAATTGAAAGTCATTTGACTACCGGCATTCCGAAAAAACGCAGAGAACCGAAATATTTAGATGTGTAAATATACAGACAACGGATAGTGTTTTGGTTAAATAAGGCACAAAACAGGCAGGTAGCCATGAACCCCAACGCCTGTAGAATTTGTCTTGCAGATAGCTGGGTTTTTGTGGCCACCTGTTTGAAGTAAGTCATCAATTGAATTCACTTTTCTGGCATAAGGCAAGTCATCTGGGCAGTTGTATTCAAGCTTGCACCCAGGAATGTAATTTCTTGAGAGGGTACCTACCCTAGCCGAGTTTGAACCCTTTTTACAAATGCCAGATGTTTTAGAAGAGTGTCCTTGTTTTCTGCCTGAATTAGACAATCGTCCAGGTTTGGATAAATTTGAATATTTCTTTGCCTGCAAAATGCAATTACTGGTGCCATGCACTTTGTGAAGACCCTGGGCGCAGCACATAAGCCAAAGGGCAGTGCAGAGAACTGGTAATGCAAGTAACCTGCTTTGAAGTGGAGGTATCTTCTACAAGATTCCCTGATTGGGATATGCAGGTAAGCTTCTTTTAAGTCTAGAGTTACCAACCAGGCATCCTAGCCTAGCATAGGTAGTAATTGTTGAAGAGTCAGCATCTGGAATTTTGGAATGTACAGAAATGTATTTAGAATGGATAAGTGCAGAATTGGATGCCATGAATTGTCTTTTCTGGGTACCAGGAAAAAAAAAAGTCTTGAATAGAAACCTTGTCCCTTTTCCTTTTCTGGCACTGGTTGAATAGCCTCCATATTAATGAGGGACATAACTTGTTTCTGGGCCTCTGCCCACTGATTTGGGAGGAGCTCTGGCCATCCGTTTGGGATTGGCAAAGTGTGGAAATTAAATCTGTATCCCTGGGATACCATATTTAAAACCCATTTGTCCTGTGTAATCAGTTGCCAGTTTCGTGCATGAAGTGCCAGTTTTCCCCCCAAAGGGGCGGCCAAAAGATAAGAGCTTGGTGATTGCAGTGGAAAATCATTGAGACTGTTTACCATAGGAGGGTGCCTTGTTGCTTCCAGATTTGGAGGTGGAGGCACCCCATTACTTAGTTCTAAAGGTTCCTTGCAACTTAAATCTGGAGCCTTTGGAATGTCTGGGTTTGACCCAAGTGGCACTAGTGGATACTGGAAAGGACCAGTTCTTAGTAGGCCAGTGCCTACTAAACCTGGGTGGTTGCACTTGTAAGAAATCTTTCACAGTTTGCATAGATTTTGCTTTATCCTCCATCTTTTTCAAAATTTCTTCAGCCTTATTACCAAACAGACTGTCCTGTTATAAAGGAGCATCCAACAATTTTGCTTTAACATGGTCAGGTTGATTTTGCTCCTTGAGCCAAGCATACCTTCTTATCACAGATCCAGTTACAGCAGCCCTGCAAGAGGCCTCCAAGGAATCAAACCCACATTGCAGAGCATGTTTTCCAACTTGTTCAGCTGAATGCAATAAATTCTGTAACTCTTATTTCCACACAGTCAGAAATAAACATCATTTTCTGTTTAAGTGAACCCATGACATGCTGTTGATATTTAAGCATATGAAATTGACAGTTTAAAGCCCTGATTGCTAAGGTTGCAGAAGTGTAAACCTTCTTACCCCATCTATCCAGCGCCCTGGAATCTCGGTCAGAAGGGGTAGGATTTTTTTTTTTTATCAGTACAGGCCTCAACGCCCTTGGGACCCTGAGAAATGGTTTCAGGGTCAGCAGTAGGGTTTTTGAAAAGGAATTTGTGGGAGTCAGGAACCCTGTAGCATCTCTGTCTGGCTTACTAGGAGCCAGAGGCAGTGAATCAGGAGTCATACTGGATTCTGAGAAAACATCAACAATGTCTAGAACAGGCGGTATAGCCAAAGGCCTATGCGGAGGAAGAAGAAAATCAACAAGTCTCTTTTTAGATTCAGAGAAATCCTGACTCTCCCAGTGGAAGTGCTCCCTTAAGGTATGCAAAGTTTCTCCAAAAGAGAAATCCAAAGGGGGAGAAGCAGAAGGGATGGAGTCTTCTGCATCAGAGTCCTCATAAGTGGGTATAGATAAATCCTGATCAGAAGAGGAAACAGAAGAAATAGAAACCTGATCTGAAGATTGTCAGTGCCTTGCCTAGGCCTCTTAGCAGGAGGGGGATGGGAACCCCTGATCAAGGTAATTAAATCTTCAGCCATTTTGATAATTGGTTTTTTAGGCATTGGGGCCTGTACATGTGGCCCAAGCGTCATTTTTTTTTAGACATAGAAGTACATTTTGGCCTTAGCTTTGAAGATGGCGTTGGTTTAATATACAAATCTTAAGGCCTGAAAACACCCTCAGAAGCCGGCGCCTGCTCAGTGGCTCTGGACCCATCCAAGGTAGAGACATCTGCGGGTTCAATACGTATCTCGTGGCATACCTGACTCCGAATGGGTCTCAGTAGAAGCCTGCGAATCAGAAGTAGCAGGTATCAGGGGCTGCGAAACTGCTTCACTGAGTACCGGCAAACTGGCTTAGGAGAAGTGTCATCGGCAGCTTTGGACCTAGGCGGCCAGTCTTTATCTTGGCATTTTTTCAGAATTCCGGTAGTCAGATGGCTTACCAACAACATTTCTGGATAACTGAACAGAGAACCTAAATATTTAGAGGTGTAAATATACAGACGACGGATAGTGTTTTGGTTAAATAAGGCACAAAACTGACAGCAGGGTACGTCGTGGTCAGGGCCCAGGCAAGGAATACAGTATGAATGAAAATCTTTGTGAGGTATTTGCTTTCCACAAGAAATGCAATTATTAACTTTTATTGACATTGGTAAGGAGCAAGAAAAAAAAAAAAAAGTTTCCCCAATGGGGTACTTAGCTTTAGTTGAAGACTTCAGTTATGAAATGCAAACGAAAATTTCAGGAGTTAGCCAAACGGCACTTGCGAACTGCTTCTGCTTTGGGCACCGCATGGCAAGTAAGACTGGGGTAGTGGCATCGGCTACATGTTTTAGACCCCTGACGACCTGACATCACGGAAGAGACAGCCACCGATGCAGGACCCAAGACTTAATCAGGCCGACTGAGGGCTACTGCAATCAGATAACCCAAATGAGATGACTGCAACAGTAAAACACGAAGAACATCCCGCCCCCACAGGTGGAGCCTCAAGCAGAATCTGAGCGGATGTGGCTAATGACATGGAGGATGGAATTGAGGAGAAAGACTGCTCCATGCCCTGGGCCAAAGCACCCATCCCCAAATGCCCCAGATTGAGGAAGGACTGGTTCAGAGAGAACCAAAGACCAAAGGGGCAAACTCTGAGCCGGAGTGAGATGCACTGTAGGCATCGAGATGATGGGTTGCATGATGGACGATAGAGCAGAAGGTTTCGGAATAGAGATGGTCAAAGCAGTGCAAGATGGGGTCAGTGGATAGGTCAACCCAAGTCCTGCACATGGATGGGTCTTAGAAAGTGTGGGATCCCCATGGCTAACAGCTGGTCCACAAGACGCACCACTTCAGAGTATCCACTAGATCCACCAGGAGCCTGTAGGAACACGGATGGGGAGTCAGGGCATTCAATGAAAGGGCTATACACCTGGCCCAGAAACGGATCTACAGAAGGGGAGTAATCTGGTCTGTGGTGCAAGGTCCGACGGCACCAAAGTCTCTAGCTTCAAGACTGGAAGTAAAGGGGTCAAATCCAGTGAAGTCAGTACAGCGCTCTGTGCTGAAGAGGCATTCTGAGCCAAAACGGTCTGTTCCAAAATGGAAACTAACGAAGTAGTCGAAGGTGTGCCCTGAGCCAAAGTGGCCACAGGTGCAGACATCAAAATAGGCAGAGTAAAGTCTATAAATGGTGTAGAAACTGGCGGCAAAGTTTGAGATGCACCGAGCAGAGGAAAACTGAGCCGTGCAAGCAGATTTATGCTCTGAAGACAACTTTGGGACCTTTCATTTCCCAGGCTTGCCATGATCACCCGTTGGTGAGGAGGGAACTGAGTGGGATCTCTTTTTGTCTTTACTAGGAGGGGTTGAGACCTCCATCGCAGAAATTGCCTCTGAGAAGGGAGACTTGAGTAACCCTTTCAGAATTAGTTTATTTTTGCTCTCATTAAGAGTGCGTTGGTTGAAACTGACAAATATCACATGGAGGCTGCACCGATAGGTGGGGCACTCCTAAACAGTATACACAGTCATCATGAGAATCACTATTAGGTAACTTGCCATTACATGAAACAGTGCGTAAAACCTGAAGTACCCTTCTTATCCGACATCTTGATAGAAAGACACCGCAGGCCAACCGTATAATCCAACTAGAACAAATCAAACACCGTTCAAAAAAAGTCACAATTATTAGTAATACAGCGATATGTAAAGAGAAAAGAAACCTTATTAAAAGCCAAAGATAACAGGTTAAACAGGAAAGACAATACTAGCAATGGTCTTTAAGAAATTCCACAAGGGTAAGGGAGGAAAGGTTGCACCAACAATGGTACTTGAAGGATTACCAATGGTAACAACAGGTAGAGTATAGAGGAGAAAGAAGAAAACACACTAGAAATACTATTCCCACAATAAAATATAAAGATATCAAACATTTTCCACACAAATATATCAAAGAAACTTCCACTTAGGTGAGAGCTAGGCTGAAACACAGCTTTGTGGCTATGCAGCAAACGAGATCTGAGGTATCAGGGAGAACGGCATTCTGAGTAGAGTCTTAGCTTGAGAGCTTTTTTGGCTAATGCGAGCTTGGTATAAGGCCGACTCAGTTCAGAGGGCTCTGAATCGAACCCATCAGTGATGAATGGAAAGATGATTAACATCAGAACACTCCAAACAATTACAGAGGTTAGTCACCCATCTTCCTTAGAACCAGTACTTAACCCTCTGCAATTGGACATTGGTAGGTTAATCCTTACCAGCATCGTGGTCTTTTACCTCAGAGTTACTATACTATCCTATCCAAAAAGCTATTATATACTGCAATAAGACATCACTGCTGTATTTACACAGGCCCTTGCTCTGACAAAAATGCCAGCAAACTTACCTTCAGCATCTTCTGAGGCAGATGCATTAAATACACGTTCCTTGTAAGTGTCTGTAATTTTAGAATCCAAGACAGATGAATCCACAAGCAGACTTAGACTTGCCCCAGATGTGAGTGTGTGTCTTTCAGTCATTATGAAGTAAGCAATTTGGTTTAACTGTGGAAAGAAACATTTTTTTAAATTTTCTTTGAAAAACTTAAATTATCATTCTACACCGGTGCTGAAATGATTACACAGATAAAAGGTCAAATACAAAAGTATTAACAAAAAAAATAACTCAAAACAAATTAACTCTCCAAAGAATTAAAGACTGAATTTTAAACATTGGGGTGGGGGTGGCAACCATTTAGCTCAGCGTATTATATTAAGTGTTATCCCACTTGTGATGCCCGTGCCCTGGCCCAGCAATCAAGGAGCCTCAATCCTCACCACAGTCACCAGTGAGGGGAGTCTCATAGGAGGAAAGGATAAAAAATACCCTTAAGAGCACACAGAGATCAGTCAGGGGCTGGTTGCTCCCTTGCTCTCCAGGTCCCCAACAAGACTCCCCACTGCCACAGGTTTAGGGTCCTGATCTCAGCCTAGTGGGCAAGCTAAGACCTCCAGCACCCTCTCTGTCCAAACAGTGCTTCGTGATCCTGCCCAATTAGCAGACACACACCTTGAGATTAGAGTTTATACAACCAGACACTCCTGGGGAAGGCTGGCACAGGTTCTCCAGCTGTGCCCCTTTTACCCAGACTACACAGTAGAAATCCCTGCCACCACCCAGCTAATCAAAGGCCCTTAAAAGAGAGAGTGTCCGATTATTACTGTGCAATATTATCCAATTGCTAGTATAACTAAACAGTCAAGGTTTATTAGTGACTTGGTACAGTACCCTTATATACATGCAATGTACTCTTGGAGCTTAACGTATCTCTACACAAAACAGCCACAGTTGAAAGGTTTTAAAATATTTAATAAATAATTAAAAATACAAGACAATACGTTTTACTACACAGTGCTAGTCAAGAGTTCAGAGAAAACAGAGAAATACTTATTTCAGTAGTACAGTTCTGACATCACAGAAAACCACTTAGAAAACACAAATCTAAGATAAACTTACTTATAAAGCAAGACTGTGCCGAGTTGGACAGTCAATACAAAAATGCTTAATCTCAACGTCTCTGTTTTTAAAATCATATTCCTGGCTCCCATTACATCATTCTTCACACTACTCTGGGTTCCAAACGTTAAACTAAATGTACATTCTTAACATCTCCTTGTGTTATCTTGCAGTTGGTCAGGAAGCAGAGCAATAAAAATACATTTGCATGTTTAAATCTAGCAAAACAATAGAAAGAATGTCTTCATCTAGACAGGCTGGAGCCCACTTTAGATCAAAGGGTCACGACATGGTTTTACTTGGTCAGCAGAGAGCATTATTGTGACATTTTTTTGCAGTTCCACATCCAACAGCAGTTTTTCCATTTAAGGCAACAAGCCTGTGCTTCACATTAATATTTACAGATGACAGAATGATCTATAAAATTCTATCTGGCTAGGTTAGCAGCCTTCACCACCACTATGGCAAACACAGAGTTAACAAAAGCAGCTCATTTTAAGAACCAGCAGTTTCAATCAAGGAATCATTGAGAAGACGTCTGGGTTTTAATTAGTGATATTTTGCTTCTTCTAATGTTAATGTTAGTACATTCAAGTACTGTCTTCTTCCAGTTATTTACAGTTTTATTTTTAAAATGGGGTCATATGCATTCACATTAAATGAGCTCTGAATGATCCCATGAAATGGATTCCATTACTGGGGTGGAGGTGCTTCTACATGGGAAATAACTGCTCACAAGTACAAGGATATATGCACTCACGGGCTATTTCAAACCTAGCCCATTTCCCTTTTTTGTTGTGCTTTTGATACATCAAATCTAAAAATTATGGAGGCTTTTAACCAATTTCAAGTAAGAAAGAAATGTGCAAGTGGAGTCAATGATAAAGTTCTTTTTTGTCAGTGTCCATGTATTTTTGGAAGCATATCAATCCTGTATGCGCAAGTTTCAAGTGTTGCAAACTGACACACTGAGAATTCAGAAGGGAGTAATGCTCCGATATTCACATTTAGAAGATGAAAGTTGCATACTGTATTACAGGTGAAATGTATTCTTATACATGAATTAATACGCACATGAACTCGTAATGTTACAGCAATTCTTTCAGCTGTCTGGTTTAATTTCTCCAAGCCTTTATGGTTTCATAGGTTCATAGGTTTATACTAGGCTATCTGCCCGAGGGCATTTACAAGCCTAGCCCATAGTTTTGTGGCTTACGCCACCCCTTTAGTATGGGGAACTATACCCATTATTTTGCTGTGCCTCTGTCGAGCAGTGACACTGAGGTAATCCCTGGGGTATATCTGCGATCTCCCATCCATTGGTCAAGATTTCTCTTGAACAAGGCCAGCGAGGTGCTCTGCCTCACATATACCGGGATTTTGTTCCACAGCATAGGGAGTCTTTGGGTGATGAATCTATCCCTCCAGCACGTCCTATTAATAGCCGTGTTGAGGTTTAAGTCCCCCACCCTTGTGGCTCTGACGGATCTAGATTTTTTGAGGTGAAGCATATTCATCAAATCTGGGTTTGACATGGCCTTGTATGTCAGGCACAGGTCACCTCTGAGCAAGTGGTAAGCGACTGAATAGAGCTGAAGTTCTTTCAGTCGGGCAGCATAGGACAGATTTTTGAGACCCTTTATCCTTTTGGTGAGGAACTTTTGTGGCCTCTCCAGCTGCTGCAAGTGTCGGGTCAGATACATTCCGAATGGGGCATTGTACTCAATCATTGGTCTGATGAGTGATGAGTATAGGGAAACTATGACCTCCCTTGATCTAGATGTGAATCCATTCATAATAAGGTGGGCAAGGTAGAAGGTCTTCCTAACTAATTTAGCTACATGGGTGTCGAATGACAGGCTACTGTCAACCTGGGTCCCCAGGTCCCTGATAACTTCTTCTGTGCTCAGTGGATTGCCACCTATATGGTAGCTAGGGGTAACCTTGTTTTTCCCGAAGGGTATGACTATGCATTTTTTGGCATTTAACTTTAGGCCATGGCTCTGGCAACAGTTATCCGTTTTTGTGAGACCCTTCTGAAGGATATCGGTGTCAGATGTGTTTTCGACTACGGCGCCCAGTTTGCAGTCATCTGCAAACTGTCAGCCATAACCCTCCTGTGTTTGCTTGTACTTCGGAAAAGTAGATGTCAAACAAGAGTGGGCCCAGGACTGAGCCCTGTGGGACACCACTTGTGACAGGCTTTGAGTCTGACATGGCGCCAGCAACTCTGACCCTGTGGGTTCTGTCACTCAGCCAGTTTGCAACCCATCTTGTGATGTATGGGTTAACATTTAAGCTGAGGAGTTTTTCAATGATTGGGGTATTGTATCGAAGGCTTTCGCCAGATCGAGGTAGGCTGTATGGACTGCCTTTCCCTCATCAATGGCTTTGGTGACTGTTTCGAAAAAGTCAACCAAGTTTAAAAGGCATGATCTGCCTTTGACAAAGCCAAACTGGGTTGGATCCAAAGTCTGCAAATACCCTATGTCTTTATTTATGAGATCCATTATGATCCTCTCCATGGCTTTGCAGATAAGGCTTGTCAAGCTAATGGGCCGGTAATTTCCAGGGTCAGTGGAGGCACCGCCTTTATGAAGTGGGACCACTGTCGCAGTGCGCCACTCCCTGGGTATGTATCCAGAGGTGAGACTGATTAAACAGCTGTCCTAGCTGTGGGTTTAATTCCTCGTTGAGTTCGTGGAGCACACAGCCGGGGACACCATCAGGTCCCATGGATGCTGTGTTTTTTGCTTTGGAGAGAGCAGTTCTCACTTGGGCGTTAGAGATGTTTGGGGGGCCGCAATCGTTTGGTATAGATATCTCTCCTTTTGTGAGTTTGCACTGAACCTGTCAGCTAGTATGTTGGCAATGTCTGTAGGATCAGTAATCTTCACATCATTTTGAACTAGTTCTGAGCATATCTGGGAGTTTCCTCCCAGGTTTCTAACATAGCTAAAGAAGGCCTTATGATTGTCTTTTGAGTCTTTAGCTATTTTTCTCTCAAAGTTTGCTTTGGATGATTTTATGAGAGCTCTTAGTTTTTTACTTTTAGTGATCAAAGGTGTCTTACCTTTTAAGGATTTTGCTCTATCTTGTAGTAGCTTCCTCCTTTTGTTGTAGAGTTTGTTTATGGCTGGGGTCCACCAGACTGGACGCTTGCCTTTGGTACAAAGTCTTTGTTTTGCTTGGGATTGCCTTATCCATGCAGTCCTGTAGGTGCTGGTAGAAGGCATTTGTAAGTGATTCAGCGGCTTGGGTACTGTTTTCCATGGCTCGGGGCCTTAAAGGAGACCACACTAGTCTTTAGAAGTGTGAAGTCGGCTTTCGAGAAGTTCTTTACTGTGGTCTTTTTATTTCAGGTGGGGTGGGATGAGGACCTCCAGCGAGATTAGTTTGTGATCTGATCTCACCAGTGAGGGGTATACTTCCGGTGTTGAACATTGTGCTCCCATGTTCGTGATGATGAGATCAAGTATGTTTTCTCCTCTTGTGGGGATGGTGACTAGTTGTTCCATGGCATTTGAGTTTATGAATTCCAGGAACTTTTGGGCTAGGGTGTTTGGGCTTGAGTAGTGTTCCCAGTCTAATTAGGGTAATTGAAGTCACCTAGTATGATGGTGTTTGGAGATACATTTATCCCCTCCAGTGTTTTCAGGAAAGCCATGTGAGGTTCCTGAGTTTGTGAGGGTGGCCTGTAACATGCTACAATTTGCAGAGCAGTCTTGCCTATGGTTAATTGCACCTGGATGGTCTCCGATGCATCGTGCGTTGCCACCAATCTTGAGGTGTGGGTGTCCTTTATGAATATGGATACACCCCCTCCTTTCTTGGTATTGTCCGGATTTTGGGGCCGGAACGCATGATATGAGGTAAAACCTGATAGTGCTGGGGTGCTCTCAGGAGCCTTGAACCAGGTTTCTGTCACAGCACAGACATCGATGTTCTCCATACTGAGAAGGACCTCGAGTGCATGCATTTTGAGATTGAGACTTCTGGCATTGAGCAGCATTACCCTTAGTTTTTTTCCATTTTTGTGTTCTAGGGTGGTAGGTTTAGAATTTGAGCCTTGCCTAAAAAAGGCACTATGGGGGTGGCAAGAGCCTTTGCCAATATCCGGAATCCCAGGGGTGACAGGTGCAAGCCGTCCCTTGCGAAGCAGCGTGGCTTGTCCAGCATGTCATCCCAGGCAGTTTCCAGTACCATAACAAGAATGAACCCTATTCCAAAGTCAAAGTATGATTAAAGTCCATGAAATTCCTATAGTTTCAGTCTTTAATGTTAGCAAAAAGTGCACTTTGCAGCACCCGCAATGCGCCCTGAATTTACTCTTTTTGCAATTCATATGGAGTGACGCGCATCAGTAACAACAATCTAGGTACAGCAACGGTGATGAAGATATACGACAAACTATTGAATCTGACAGACTGCCTCTTGCTCAAGCTCCTATCACATAATTGTATCTCTAGGTTAAAAAGGTATGAAAATTACTTTTTAGCGGTCAATTTCTAAATTATAAAAGAAACATCTAGCTTCTGAATGCAGAGTCTGGGGAGCCATTCACATTAAAGCACCTACATCAGGAGTGTTTACATTAAGCTTACAGTCAAACCATATAGCAAATTCAGAAACTTTCCTTACAGCCATTAAGCAAGCTACTACAAATGTGATGAAAACTTCAGGAACTGAGAAAATGAACAAAGATTTATAATTACTTAAACCCTGGTTTTGAAAACTAGGTGCGAGTGTGTGTGTGCGTGTGCCTTCTGTGGAAGGTTGGGCGCAGGGCTGACAACTCGACACTGTAAAACTTCACTGCCAATCATAAGCAGACAGGTGATCCACTGTGGTGAGCCCTAATCGGGAAAAGCCGAAAGAAGAAGACGGTTAGAGAATGAATGATCATTACTGGTTAAATCACACACTGCTCAAACCTTGGTATCAGATGCAGCAGACACAAAAAGGATAGTGGCCTTTGAAGCAAAATATTAAAATCTGGGAGTTCTATACAGCACGAGGATATGATTAGGGGAAAAAGTATTGTACTCAAGTCCGAGATGGCCACAGAGGAAATGCACTACTCATAAAAGCCCTCTCTAAATTGGCCTGTACTTTAGTGAGGCTCAAAATATTTAGTCAGAAAGTCTAACAAGATATTATACCCATGTGGTACTAAAATATTTGCAGAACAGGACAAGAATGCCAAGCAGAATTGGAAGACTGGGGAGCATGTCTTGGAGGATCAACACCAGTATAATTGGCAAGACAATAACTCCCCTGTGGAAGAGAGGGGGAAAAAGGTCAATGCTGGAATTACTCACTTTTCCAGAACAGGATGTTGCAGAAGACTAAGAACATCTCCACCAGAGTGCAGCAAATTGCATCTGCAACCAAGACTAAACTACCAGAGGAACTCAAGATGCAGAATCAAAAGGACATTGTTCAAAAATGTACCAAAGTAAGTTGGAGCAATTTTAAACATCTAGAAGCTGTTACTTGTTAAGCAGGGTAAAATGTGTAAAAAGTGCACTGTTCATGCTTATATTAACAGTAAATGATATCAGGCCCTGGTGGCCTAATGGATAAGGCACTGACCTCCTAAGCCAGGGGTTGTGGGTTCCAGTCCCATCTGGTGTGACAATCTTGGGATTCTACCAGTGTCCCTGCTGGACAAGGGCATTGGGTGCTGACTTGTCTAAACATGGGCTTAACTCTTGGCTAGGCATATAAGGGCCTCAGGGCCAATATCCTAGTAACTTCCTATGATCCTATAAAATTAGCAGCAGACTAAGGCTATTTTTTTTAGTATCCTTTTGTGGCAGTTTTAGCAGGTTCACTTAAGGAAGAGGGAAGAGGTGAGGCTAGAAGTTTGCCAAGTTAACTGTGAATTATATTCTATGCATTCTGAACCTTCATAGGCTTCCTGGTCAAGGCAAGCTGCATGCATTCAGTGTTGCTAAAAATGACAAGCAACAAAGCAAGGCACTGAGAAGCTGCACTTGCATTGACTTTAGTTTTCAAGTTAGTATAATCATGGCTCGGTTAAAGTACTGGTTCTTGTGTTCAGCACAAAAGGTAAAAGCTATTGGGTTACTTCTTGCATTTTCGAGTTTAAAAGATTCACATTTTTATCCAGTTGGAGAAAAGAAGAGGTATTCAGAAGTCTTGAGGCAAGAAAATGATTGTGCATTTTAACTAAATTCAGCTCACTGCAAACTATGTAAACATACATGTTTAAAAGGTCTGATGTTTAAATTGGTTCTAAAAATGATTGTATATTACATTGCAAAAGCAAAGAGTTAAACTAAAAAAAGTGTCTTTTGATATGGACAACTGTGCGAATGAGTTCACATGTGCTTATTTTACATGCCTATTCAATCACATAATATTATACGTTTCAGAAGCATTTAGTTAGAGTTTAGGCTCAGATTTGGAAGAGAGTACAAGCTTACGGGGATCACTGTTGCACCAGGTATAGACTCAACATGGTGTATTTTAGCATAAGACATCATACATCAACTAAATCAGAGGCAGCCTTGGTAGTAGACCATTTACAGCTGATGTTCTCACTTTGGAAGCTTATTTATTCTCATCTATGGCTCTTGGAGATTGATTTGTTGGTTGGTGTTATAAAAGTTTTCTTAATGCTGTAAGGCTGCACTGTTCTGTGATGAAAAGTATAGTCAGATAAACATTTGGAAGCATCCCTTAGAGGCAAGGAGTGTGTGTGTAGCTTTTACCTTGTATTTCTGGAATGTTTAAATGAATTTGTCAACCCATAAACTAGAATTTTCATTGCTAGGAAAGGCTAAAGTGGTTGCCCTCTAGAAAACGCATTTTGATTAAAGTGATCACAGGAAGTTGCTCAAATTAAATATTAGAAAGGAATAATCAATCCTGTTACAGATGTACCAGGTGAAAAAAAAAAAAAAAGTTTTGCTTACCATAATGTTCCATCTGTTTTGTTGAGCTTCATTCATGATGGATGGGTCTCAGTTCCGTCTTCGGAACAGACTCTGGTGATACAAGCTCACACCAGCAAAAAACAACGAGCTAATGTTACCCATAGTGCCCCTCTCCTCATCTCTTCAGATAGAGTTTGCACTTAAGGATAAAGCGGAGGCTTTGTATGAACAAATGCCCTATCATGTAACCAGGACAAAATCCTAACCTCCAGGAGTGTTTTGGAGAGGATAGGAGGGTGGGATGTCATGAATAAATGAAGATAAAACACAGATGGAATGTTATGGCTAGAGCATAACTGCTTTATCTGATGTTGTTAATCTTCATTCATTCATGATGGATGGGACGGAGTCCATAGCTACTTTGTGTCCCGGGAGGCCCTATGGAAGGACATTGCTGAGCACCACTGAACAAAGGACGCTCTGCCCCTGAAGACCAAGTCCAATTTGTAATGAGTGAAACTGTATGAGGGGGTAGCCCAAGTGGATGCTGCACAAATGTCATCCAACAGAAGCTCCGGAATGAAAAGCCACAGTAGCAGCCGATCCGGTTGAATGCACCTGAACTTCGGTTGTTAAACGCATTTGATTTTGTTGATAGACAAAACAGATGCAGTCTCAAAGCCATTTCGTCAGTGAGTTTGGAAACTGATTTTCCCAACTTGAGTCCTGGAAAAAGATAAACAATTGGTCAGATTTTCGGAAAGATTTAGTCCCAAGAAGGAATGTAATTGTCTATGTACATCCAATAAATGCAAACAATATTCTCCTTTCTTAGAAAAGTTTGGGAAGAAAATTGGCAGGTCGACGGATTGATTAATATTAAACTCCGAGACAACCTTGGGTAGGAAGGAGGGGTTAGTCCGAAGAGATGCTCTCTTTGTGGAAAACTATGTAAGGACGTTTTACTCATAAGGCCTGTAATTCTGATATTCTCTCCAAGGTAATGGCTACCAAGAATAAGGTCTTCCAAGGTAAGAATTTTATAAATTGCAAGTGGAAGCAACCTCAAAGATGACAAATTTTGTAGGACCAGCGTCAACTTCCAAAGTTCAATGGGCTCTTGAAAGGAGTTGTGCATACAAGACCGCCCTTCAAAGAGAGGAGTACAGAGATGGTGGGATATTAAAGAGAAATCTTGAAAACCATTATGAAGTTTGAGATAGCTGATAAATGGACCCGGATCATAGAAGCTGAAGCTCCTAAATGGAACAAGGTTAATAAATACTCCAACACTGAATTAATGGGCTCTAGAAAGGGGTCCAGTCCCTTTTCTAGAGACAAACACACAAATCTTTTCCATTTACTATAATAATTTTTTCTGGTAGACTGTTTATGGGAAGCCAGAAATATTTTTTGTACAAGGGTAGAAAGGTTATTTTGTTTTGCCTGGTAATTACCGGAAGTGAAGTATCAAGCTATCAGCTTGAGGCTTGATAGGTTTGGATGGATCAACCCCTGTAAGAGGGACAGTAATCCTGGAGTTGGATCCAGAGTCCACGGGCAGTGAACCAGGTGAGGCCGAAGGAAAGGAAACCAGACTTGTTAGGACCAAAAAAGGGTGCAATGAGGATTAATTAGCTTCTCAACCAATTTGCTTTCTTTAGAAGTTGTGGAATCAGAGGAAAGTGAAGGAAGGCATAAAGCAGTCCCGGGGGCCAATCATGTACTAAAGCGTCCCTTGGGGACCCCCCCCTTCCCCCAAGGGAGAATTAAGGCAAAGTAGCTGCTGCATTTGTGGTTGGTGGGAGACAAAAAAATCACTGCAAGGTTGACCCCAGCGATGGAAAATCTCTGTCACTACTTTGGCATCGAGAGACCACTCGTGAGGCAGGAGAATGCATCTGCTCAGTTTGTCCACAATCAGAGTTCCTGGGAATGTGCACTGCTATCAGAAAGCGGATGGAGACCATCACCCATTGCCATACTCTCATGGCTTTCCAAACACAATGGGTAGGATCTGGTTCCCCCATTTGATATACCAGACAGACATGTCCTAATGGACAGCAATTGTCCCAGACAGGAAGGCAGACCGGAATGCTTGCAACACCAAAAGCACCGCCATCAGTTCTAGGATACTGATATACAAATTGGCCTCTAAGGTGGACCAAGTGCCTTGGACCGTCTTTCCCTGAAAATGGCCCCCCATCCATCAGGGATGAGTCAGTGGTCACTACAGCCTTGGGCTGAGAAGGGACGACTCCATAATTCCATTTCTGGCTTCATCCACCAATTCAAATCCTGCTTGCAGTGGTTCGGTATGCAGACTGGGTGGGACAGAGGATGTGTTAACAGAGACCAGTGTGACACTAGGAGCCATTGTAGTAATCACATATGGAGTCTTGCTAGACAAACTAAAGTAATTGTTGCTGCCATTGATCCTAGTAGTTGAAGGACTGAACAAGCAGGGACTTTGCCCTGACAGAGTATCACTCTGAGTTGAGATCTTAGTCTGTGAAGTGAAAGAGTGACAAGGCAAGATCTTGTGTCGAATGATGCTCCTATGAATTCTAGGCTTTGAGTAGGTACTAGTTTTGACTTCACATCATTTATTGAGATTCCCAAGAGCCATGCTAGCTGTAAGGTATATAGTCTGTAGTGCAAGGCGAGAAGTGGTAGACGCTTGGTGGAGGCAGTAAGGAGCCAATCATCTAGATATGGAAACAATTAAATAACTACAGGTCTCAAAACTTGTGTAACTTTCACAAAATAAAAACAAAAAACCACAAGAGAAGGTGGAAGCACTGTATCATTCAAATAAAACAATCCACTGGTTAAGCACTTTCAGCATGAAAACACAGGCCTTCACCAGAACAAACATTAATGATCCCATTTATTTAGGATAATGAATACACCTTAGACCAATCAGATCTTTGTTTCAATTAAATCTAGTTTAAACAAATTTTCCATGCAACAAACAAATAAAAAATGTACTTGAAAAAAAAGTATCCATTTCTGATGGTTTCTTTATTTATGTAATAGGCCTTTCTTTTTAATACTGCTTTATAATTGCCCCCATTGTTAAGACCTGGCACACTACAGGCATCCAAAAGAATCTGCCATTTAAATTCCCTAAAATTAAGTTCCCCATCTCTATCCCCATTAAAATCCGCTGGAACATGATCTATAACTACAAAGAGAAATTTTATACTGTCCTTATTACCTACACAGGTTAAAGTACATTTATAAAGGGCATTGTCCAAGTTTTTCTTTTTTATGGCATACTAACGTTCGTAAATTCTGTTTTTTAGCTGCCTGTTGGTCTTTCCAATACAAAACAAAAAAAGATAGAACATTTTGCCATGTATACCACGTAGGTGGATTTGCAATTAAAATGTGCCAGGAACCTGCCAAACCCTATTCTGAGAACCAATTTCAAAATGTATTCCCTCTGAAATAAATGCAAAAATTGCAACTTTTGCATTTAAAAAGTACCTCCACTTTTTCAGTTCCAACAGGTAGTAAAATACAAATTTATGAACATTATGCCATAAAAAAAGAACTTGGACAATGCCCTTTATAAAAACATACTTTAACCTGTGTAGGTAACAAGGACAGTATTAAATTTCTCTTTGCAGTTATAGATCATGTTCCAGCGGATTTTAATTGGGATAGAGATGGGGAACTTGATTTTAGGGAATTTAAATGGCAGATTCTTTTGGATGTCTGTAGGGCACCAAGTCTTAACAATGGGGTCAATTAGAAAGCAGTATTAAAAAGAAAGGCCTATTACAATAAATGTAAATCGTATCATTTTTGATACAGTTTAAGTACATTTGTTATTTGTTGGTTGCATGGAAAATTTAAACTAGATTTAATTGAAACAAAGATCTGATTGGTCTAAGGTTCATTAATTATCCTATATAAATGGGATCATTAATTTTAATATGTTTGTTCTGATGACGGCCTATGTTTTCAGGCTAAAAGCACTTAACCAGTGGATTAAAGTTTTATTTGAATGATACAGTGCTTCCACTTTTTCTTGTGGTTTGTTTTTAGATGTGAAAACATTCGGAATCTTTGCAGTCTCAAGTGAGCTGTTACTACTGCCATACAGTTGGTGAACACTCTGGGGGCTGTAGAGAGACCAAGGGCAACCCTCGAAAATGGTAGTGATAGGCTCCCAGCTGAAAGTGGTGATAACATCTGGAGCGTTTGTCCATTTTTATATGGTAATACGCATCCTGGAGATCTATCCAGCACATACAGTCTTTCCAGAAACGGGAGGATAGCCTGAACCGTGACCATCCGGAATTTGGTCTGAAACTTGTTTAGTATGCTGATGCCCAAAATTGGCCATCAGTCCCGTGTCGTTGGCACTAAAAAAAAACCTAGAGTAAAATCTGGATTCTAACTGGTCTGGT
>NC_056734.1:417845859-417870859 GCF_019279795.1 Protopterus annectens
CACTTGTGTGGGTCTAGCAGGTTTCTGCTTAAGTTGTCTGCCAGAGAGTTTAAGGGAGCCTGGCAGGAATTGTGCTAGCAGGTGTATTTGCATGGCTGTGGCCATGTACCAAAGGGTCATGGCGAGCCTGCAGAGAGGATAACAGCAAGTCCTTCCCTGTTTGTTGATATACCACATCACTGTTGTCTGTTTTGATCACTAGAAGCCCCGGGGAGAGTAGGTGTCTGAAAGCTGTCAGGGCGTGCTGACCAGCTAGCATCCCTTTCTAGCTGATGTGCAGATGTATTTGATTTGGGCTCAAATGGCCCTGAACACACCTGCCATCCAGGTGTGCACCCCAGGCATAGTCCGAGGAGTCTGTGGTGAGAGTCTGTGCAGTGTGGGGTTGTCAGAAGGCAAGTCCCTTGTTGTGGTTGCATGCTGCTGCCCACCAAAGAAAATCTTTCCTTAGACAGGGTATCATAGGTAGGATAGTTTCCAGGTCTTGAGTGTTGACACCAAAGGCTTTTTATGTACCATTGTAGTTTCCTCATATGCAATCTGGCATATGGACCGAGTAGAATGCAGGAGGCCATGAACCCTAGAGCTTGCAGGATTTTCCTTGCGGATAACTGGGTTCCAGTGGCTAGTTGAGAGAAGTAGCCAGTCATGTAGGCTTGTTTTTCTGGAGTAAGGAATGCCATCTGGGATGCTGTGTCCAGGGTTGCTCCCAGGAAACCTTTTTTGTGCGGCTACTAGTTTTGATTTCTTTTTGTTGATGGTATACCCCAGGTAGGTCAGTAGGTCCTTTACAAAGGTCAGGTGCTGTAACAGCTTTTCTGGACAGTCTGTCTGAATCAGGCAATCGTCTAAGTAGGGGTAAATTTGAATATTTCTTTGTCTGCAAAAAGCAATGGCTGGAGCCAGACATTTTGTGAAAACTCTAAGAGCAGTGGATAAGCCAAAGGAAAGCACAGAAAACTGAAAGTGCATAGATCCTGCCCTGAAACTTAAATATTTCCTGCAGGATTCCCCGATTGGGATGTGTAGGTAAGGCCTCTTTTAGGTCTAGGGTGGCTAACCAAGCATCTTTGGAAAAAGCATAGGAAGAAGCTGCTGGAGGGTGAGCATTATGAATTTTGGCATCACCAGAAAAATGTTTAGAATGGATAGATTGAGGATTGGGTACCAGGAAGAGTCTGGAATAGAAACCTTGGCCTATCTTGTCTGCAGGAACATGCTGTGCTATACTGCTCTCATGGAGAGCAGGGAAAGGACTTGCTTTTTAGCCTCTGCCCACTGGTTTGGAGGAAGATCTGGGAACCTTTTTGGGGTTGGTAGAGTGTGGAAATAAAATTAGTATCCCTGGGACAATATGTTGAGGACCCACTGGTCACTGGTAATAGAGGCCCAGCTGTTTGCATGGAAGGAGAGTTTTCCTCCTAGGGGCACAAGCAGGAGGACAGAGGTAAGGTGTGGAGTTGTAAAGTCATTCTGAATTCTTACCATAAAGGGGTGGCTTAGCACTCCCTGTTTTTGAAGAGAAGGAACTCTATTGCTAGGATCTCTGCATTCCCTGGGACTACTGTCTGGGGGGTCTGCTTCCCTTGGGTCTTGGCTGAGCTGGGCTACAGGGGGCCGGAAAAGACCAGTGCTTGGAGGGGCAATGCCTACTGAACCTCAAAGACTTTTTACAGGTCCAGCCTCCAACTGTCTGCATAGATTTAGCTTTTTCTCCTTGGTGCTAAACAAATTGTCTTTGTTCAATAGTGCATCCAATAATTTTGATTTGACATGGTCTGGCAAGGTCTGTTCCTTAAGCCAAGCATGCCTTCTAAGGACAGAACCAGTGACTGCTGCCCTGCAAGATGCTTCTAGGGCATCAAAGCCACATTGCAAGGTGTGTGCTTAGTAACTTGGTTTGCAGAATGCATACGTTCTTGTAATTATTTTCTGCACAAGCAGGAAAGGAAGATTATGAGTTCCATTGTATGCTGCTGATATTTCAGCATGTGGAAATCACAATTTAGTGCTCTAATATCAAGAGTTGCAGAGATGTATACTTTTTTACCCCATCTGTCTAAAGCTCAGGAATCTCTTTCTAAGGGGGTGGGATTCTTAGCTGAGGTAGCTTTAAATTCCTTTAGGTCCTTGGCAGATGACCTCTGGGTCAGCAGTAGGATTTTTGAAAAGGAATTTGAGAGAGTCAGGGGACTCTGTAGTACCTGCCAGGTTTCCAGGGAGCAGGAGGAAGGGTGTCGGGAGTCAAACTGGATTCCATGAAAACATCATCCAAAACGTCCAGGACAGGAGGAATGGTTAAAGGTCAGTGCTGTGGTAAATCTAAGAATTCCCAAAGTCTCTTTTTTGACTGAGGATAGTCCCGATTACTATTGGAAATGCTCCCTTAAAGTATGTAGGGTTTCACCAAATTAAAAATCCTCAGGAGAAGAGGCATAAGGTACGGATTCCTCTGCAACAGAATCCTCATAAGCAGAGAGGGGTTGCATGTCTTCATATTCAGAAACAGTCATCAGACTCCTGTTCAGATAAAACTACTGGAGACAAGTCTCTTTTGGAACGGGTAACCCTGGCTTCCTCTAATGAGCATAAGGTCTTCTGACATTTTAAACATTTGAGATTGAGGCATGGGAAGCAGGTGCCCGAGCTTGGGTCTTCGTTTTTTTAGGCATAGTTCGTACCCTGGGCCTTAGAAACTTGGTAGTTTCAGAAAGAACTGAGGATGCGAAAGTAGTCAAGTATCGGTAGTGCGAAGAACTTCCTCAGAAGCCAGTGCCTGCTAGGTGGCTCCGGACCCATCCAAGATAGAGACATCCAGTATCTCACACCATAGCGGACTCTGAAAGTGTTTCAGTAGTGGTCCGTGAATCCACAGAAGCAGGCATCAGGGGGCTGCAAAAGCACCTCACTGAGGACTGGGGAACTGATGACTAGCTTAACGGAGGCAGCGTCGCCAGTTTTGGACCTGTGCAGTCTCTGTCTTTATCCTTACCTATTTTCAGAAGATCAGTAGTTGGTTCCAATCGGTAGTTGGATGGCTTACAATACGAGGACAGAGTGAAAATATTTAGCTACAATAAGAGCCCAACGACATAGTTCTGGCATTGAACAAAGGACAAAAGCAACAGCAAGGGACGTCATGGTCTGGGCCTAAAGTAAGAATGGAAGTCTCGGTGTGGTATTTGCTTTCCACAGGCGATCTAGTTAACTTTTTCTGACATCAATTAGAGCAAGAAAGAAAGATCCCCAATGGGGTACTTCGCTTTAGAAGACTTAAACTTCAATTCGGAAACGAAAACTCTGGTAGCAGCTGACCGGCACTCGTGTGAATTGCTCTTGCTTCGGGCTCCTCGGCAAGAAAGACTGGTGTAATGGCACAGACTGCCTGATTTTATACCACTGACAACCCAACATCAGTCCTGGAGTGACAGCAACAGACGCAGAAATACTAAGCCTCTGGTATTTGGGCCGAATGAGGGCTACCCCTGGCAGGATAACCCAAGTGTGATGACTGCCACAGTGAAACATGAAGAACAACTGGTAACTGTATGGTCCGATTAATATTTGACACATTAACCACTTTAGGCATAAATTACAGATTAGTATGGAGGGAGACACTGTCTTTGTGGAAAATAATGTAAGATGGTTTAGAAGAGAGGCTCTAATTCAAAGATTCTTCTTACTGAAGTGATGGCCACTAGAAAAATAGTTTTCCCCAAGACAAAAACTTTATGTCACAATCACTGGCCATCTCGAAAGTTTTTTTTGATTGAGACCTTGGAGAATTAAGGAGAGATCCCAAGGAGGAGTTGAGTCTGACAGGGGGTCTGAGAAGAAAGACGCCCTTCATAAAAGCTCAACATAACTTCGAAGAGGCTACAGATCCTGAAGATAGGCCAGAGTGGAAATTAAATATGTTCACCAGTTGAAGCTTAAATCACAAAAAAGCTGGATCCCTCTTTAAATAGGGAGGCAAGAAAACAGAGAATAGTAGGACTGGAAGCTGAATAAGATTCAGTGTTCTCTTTAGCAGCCCAAATAGAATATGTGTTTCACTTGCTTCTATATACTTTTTTGGTGGATGTCTTTTGAGAAGCTAAAGCAATACTCCCGACTGGAAATGACAGCCCTTTAACAATCACTGGAATTGGAGAAACCATGCAGTTTGCTTGACAGTGGTCAGATCTTGGGAGTCCTAGTAATGGATGGGTTAAGAGGTCATGGTTGGGCTCCAGTATCCAAGGAGGATGCTTCAGATGAGACCAGAGGAAGGTGGACCAAATGTGATGAGGCCCAAATGTGATGAGGCCAATAAGGGGCAGAGAGTATTACGGTGCTCTCTAACTGTTGGGTGTCTGAAGGAATTGAAATAAAACGGCAGGAAATTATGAGCATAAGAGACCCAAGGGCCAATCATGACTACAGTATGCCTTGGGGACTCCCTAAGTGGAGGGATTGGCCTAAAGTACTTGCTGCACTTGTAGGTGCAAAAAGTATCACAGCAAGGGTGGCCACAATGGCCAAAAATCTGATTTGCTACGGTCTGAT
The DNA here is from genome assembly GCF_019279795.1 of Protopterus annectens. Classification (NCBI taxonomy): domain Eukaryota; kingdom Metazoa; phylum Chordata; order Ceratodontiformes; family Protopteridae; genus Protopterus; species Protopterus annectens. The sequence continues at coordinate 417,850,408 of NC_056734.1, forward strand.
TGATGGACCACTCGTGGGGTGTCAGGATGGACCTGCTTAGTCTGTCAGCACATTTGGATTTCCCCTGGTATGAGTTGCAATGAGAAAACGGTGCAAAAAGATTGCCCATTCCCAAACTCTCATTACCTCTCTTTAATGGGGATAAGAAGAGTTTTTATGTGATGGCACACATCATTTAAGTCCACAGAGCACATCCAATCACCCTTCCTAAACAACGGAAGAATGTACTGTAACGTAACCATCTGAAACTTCGCTTTCTTTACGAAGAAGCTCAGTTTGCTGAGGTCCAAGACTCGCTTTGGGTCCCTCATCTTTGGCACTAAAAAAAGGGGAGTAAGTTCTGGATCCTCTCTGCTCTTTTGGGACCTTTTGAACAATTATTTTGCAATAACATTTAAATTTCGAAGATGGCAGATTCCCTCTGACTAGATGAAACATCGGGAAGCGTATTTAGTGTTCTTAGGGTGTAACAGACTAAGAAATGTAATAGCCGCTGAATATTATGCTTAGCATCTAAACATTTTTTGTTAATTGGGCCCAAGCATTTGAGTGCAGAGAAAAAAATGCCCCCCCCCCCCCCCGATTGCCTCCAAGGCAGAGCAGCCAGGCAATGCTTAGGACCACTGATAGGGATCATCAGAAAAAGATTCCCTGAATTTGTGGAACCCCCCCCTGTCTCGGCAGCAGCTTCTCTCACTGAAGACCCCTCTGCCGGGGAACTCACACTGTCTACCAGGAAAAGAAACTTGAGACTTACTGAATTAAACTTTCTTGGTCCCTCTCCGAATCCTGGACTATGTCTGTCGAGTGGTGGAAAACTTGATCCCTAAATCAGACAAGGTCTTGCCCTCTTCCTCGCTGCAAGTCAGGGTGTCTAAATGATGCATTGACAAAAGACGCCCTAAAGGGCTCTAAGACATCAGAAAGCCTCATCCAGGCATGTTTGTATACAACAATGCTGGTGGGGCTGACCAAGAGGTACCCTCCACTGAGTGACAGATTAATCTCATGGATGAATTGGCAAGGGAAGAAAGTTGTCAGTATCAGGGAAACCTTCCCAAATTCCTGTCGGCATGGTGTCCACCAGTGATTCAGAGAGTTCCTTGACCAGGTCTCTCTGCAGGAGAATAAAAATGTCCCAAGTAGTTAAGCGCTCTCAGCATGGAAAGTGGCTGAAGCACAGACGCACTTGCCAAATCTGTCCATCACTCGACTCCATTAGGCAAATGGATGGTAGAGCTCTTTCCAGTAAGCTCCTTCTTGGTGGCAGCTGCCACCACCGTAGTGTCTAACAGAAATACCTTTGGACCAAAAAAAAAATCTGTAAGGGGGGGGGGGGGTGAAAGGATCTCGTCATGCCATTTATGAATGGGCTCTACAGTGCCTGGCTCCTTCGAGCCTCAGCAGACCACTAGATTTATGAGAGGGTCCACCGAGGGTGGGGGGGGGGGTGTCACCCAAAATGTAAACAGGCCTGTCCTGAAGGTCTCCAGAAATACAGACTTCTGAGGTATGATCTTGGGATGACCAACCACCTCAGTTTCAAAATTTCCAAAACGTCTACAAAGGAAACATCCTCTGGTGGTGATTTTTGGGATCCTTCTCCCTCATCCAAGTCTGTATCTTTGGTAAGAGATTGCATAGGTCAGTCTAACTGCCTCCTTTTACGCATCTTCCAAGGCACTCTCCTCTGTGGGATGTTTGGTAGAGGGCCACCTCAGGTGGATGATCCTGGACAATCCAAGACGGATTAATCCTGGGCAGGAATAAAAGATCCAGTTCCCAGAAGAGGAGTGATGGGGCAGAGCAGTAGCCAAACAGATTGGGTCTCTGTCTGCAGAGAAAGCTTTTTCTATGAACTGGAAAGCCGAAAGACAGAGAACCCCTGCCCAACTCCATCATGGCCAAAGCCCTTAAAGAAAACAAATGACAAAGGCCTCTGATCCATGGCTCTCAGATAGAATCAGACCTGTGCTGTCGAGAGCCAAAGCACCAAAATCGAAGCCGAACTTCTACCCTCTGATCAGAACCCCTCAATGTCAGAGATCCGAGACCCACTCGGATCCTAAGATCTCAGAGCAGAGGGGGTCAAGGCAGCTGTTGGCGTGGAGGAATTGCAAGTCCTTTACTCCGATACAGAATCTCTCAGATGGCTAAGGTCCTGGGGCTCCTACATCAAGGGTCAAATCTGAAGTCTACATTTGGCTGGGATGCTCACAGATCAAACAGGGGATGGAGCCAACAAGACCCCCATCAGTATCATAGTCCCAATAATCTTCCTTACCATCCTGTCCACATCATATTCTGAAAGGTTTCTGGAAGATCTGGACGAAACTACTGATGGAAGGACAGGACTGGAGTGGAGTTTGCAAAATTTCCGTTGGCATTGTGGGGGAGACTGATCAGATGGAGGACTCAATTATCAGCTCCCGGTTGTTGGAACCAAAGTCCTATGTTCCAATATTAAAGGTGCAGAGTAGCAGAGAACAGGTCTTCTGATCCGGCATCCCCAGATCCAAGGGATGAGGAGGATCCAGAGGGGCCATGGTATTTGTAGATTCAGACAAAGCCAGATTCGAAACAGTTAAAGTATTTGGCATAGGTGCAGATGGATCCAAGATTTTTGAACTTTAGCCGGAGGTTCTGATTAAGTCCTAGGGTGCTTATGAGGGTGCTTCTTAGAGTTGGAACAGAACCTGATGCAAGCTGTTCGGGGGAGTGAGCCCCTGGAGAAGAAAGTGGATGGAAGCAGAATCCCTTTTAATATATTAGTCTGTTACTCCTATCTGCAATCGCTCTGGAGTTGAACCCCTCAAACTGGCGCAGAGACCAACTGTGCCGCACCTAAACAAATGCATTTCTCATACGAATCAGAGTGCATAATTTTATGTCGGCACTCTGAACATCTTTTAAACCCTGTAGGTTTATCCATAACTTCAAAAAGGAAAGACTTTTTTGGGGTACTGCCAACAAACGTAAACTATAATAAATTACAAAAAACAGTAATAGCAGTGAGAAAACAGTTTTAATCTTAACCACTAGACCACTACACCGCTGTAATCTATACTATATAAAAGGGAAAAACAAGCGACTTGGATTGCCCCAACGTCAGTGAAAACTTAGGGGGTGGGAGGAAGAGAAAATAAAAGGTCACACTTACCCATAGGAGAAACTAAACTCCAACTGGGATGCATTTTTGTAAGGAATTCTTATTTCGCATGGGCTGCTTTAAGCATTAATTATGTAATTAATCAATTTAGTAGGTTGCTATAAAGACCTTGTGGAGAAGAGTGGATTTTATCTGAAGAAGTTGTTTAACAACGAAAACGTTGCTACAGTTGTGATACGTTATAATAAACTGTTTTCTACAGGAGCGTGGTCATTGATTTGAAGGGTTCGTTTTCCTTATTGTGAGTTGGTGCATTCAACTGGTTTCCCCGCCTGTTTGCTGCTTGTTTTTAGTGGATTTGTTGGTGCTGCAGCTTTTTGCTTTGTTTGGTCTTGTTATGGAGGCAGGCATGGGGAATTCTGCCGCTAGTGCTAACGGCACTAGCACGGAGGATGGAGTGCATTCAGTGGCTTCTTTTTCACGCCAACTTACGGGACAGCTTACCCAGCTCGTACAGCTCCTTACCCCTTTGGGTCAAGGGTTACAGGTAGTTATTACGGAACAACGTGAACTGCTCAGGGCTTTTACTTCAAAGAACACTGGTTCACACTTGCCTTGCGGTTCCAACACTAACCGCGGTGCCTGTGAGGTTCAAGACGGAGGATCTTCTTCCAGCTTTGTCAACACTCCGGCAGTCTTCCGGGACCGGAACGAAGATGTTTTAGCTACTGAAACTAACAATGCTGTTACCGGAGGCCAACCGTCTTCTTTTAAGGACTGGGTGGCTCATAAGCCTATATTCTCTTTTAATGAAGAAACTGAGTAATTCCAACAGTAGTTCTTTTACAGACAATATGCGCTTGCATCAGCAAGCATTGCATAAATATAAAACCTTGGAATTGGACAATCTTTATTTGAACGAATGCTTGAATAAACATATAGTCCCTAAGGGGCTACGGGTGTATAAATACCCGCATCATGTGGAGCGTGGCAGTGATTTTCACAATGAGCTTATTAGATTATTTGATGAATGTGTCTTGGGAATTGTAAGGGCTATTACTAAAAGAAATGATATGGATATGCAAGTTTTGTTAAAAGATATTTTTAAATATAATGATGTCATCACTGCTGATTTACTGTTTACCCCATGAAACGGAAAAACAGAAATACTATGATATGAGAAAACATATTGACCAGCAATGTAACATTATATTAAACCGTAAATACAAAAAACTAAATAGGGACCTTAAGGAATATGCTGAAGGTAGACACTACCCCTGTCCCCCTTTGTTCAGAAGTGGGTATAGATATCCCCCAGCCCCCAGAGACAATTCTAATGTGGTTCAGGATTTGATTCCACCACAGGAACCCTTTCCACCCTTGGTTCATTCTGATGAACATTATCAGGAAGATTTTTTACCGAAGAGGTCGGAACGCCTACGCAAGCAGTCCCATTACCAGCAGACGAATGGGTCATCGACAGGAATACAGCAGGGGGCGAGGGGACCACCTCCCAAGGGGTGGAGGGGGAACCAGAGAGAGGACTGGTAGGTTTGGAACAGATTGTGGTTACTCCTATAGGAAACTATTTTAAACATTCTTTCAATGACCATCACATATATAATTATAGTGATATGGAAGTTTCTGGTACTTGGTTTTCTTTATTCACTAAAGGTTTTAAATTCGTGCCTAGTAGGGGGAGTAGTTTGGTTAATACCATGTTGGACGTTAAACTCTTTGTTCGTAAACTGAATTTGCAACATATTTTCGGTAATACTTCTCAGTTACATGGAATCAACCTCAAAAAGTCTAGCTCATACAACCCCCCTTTACACCCCCAGTTAAAGAATTTGGAAAATAGGATTGAACAACATATCCGGAGGAAGGTGGGAAGAGTTAAATACACCTCAAATTTAAGTTTGGCTGAGGCTATCCTCTTGGAAGAGTTAGGGGGTAATCCCAGTATCAGAGTGATGGAACCAGATAAAGGGGGCGGCACGGTTATAATGGACCAACTGATATATGAAGCTAAAATGCATAGCCTTTTGTTGGATAGTACAAAGTATACTACAGTTTCTTTGAATGAGGTAAACATTTCCTACAAAAACATCGATCTGGCGCTCAAAGATCTTTTGGATCAGGAAATTATTGAAGTAGACCTTTATAATTTTTTGGAGAACACTCATCCTAAGGTGCCTGTTATTTTCGGGGTACCTAAGGTTCATAAAAAATGTGGAAGATCCCCCCATGCGCCCTATTGTAGCAGCCCAGGGGTCTAAGACCCACAATTTATCAAAATTCCTGGATTGGAAGTTGAAACAATTGTGGGGAAAGCAAGAGTACCTTTTGAAGGACTCGTGGGAATTTTTGCGAGGGGTTATTTCTGATCTCTTTAGGCCTGACATAATTTTTGTTACAATAGATGTGGTCGATCTATTCTCAGTGATACCCCACAGTGTTGGGTTAGAATGGATGGAGGAGGCGTTATGGGGTTGCAAGGGCGTTACCAACAACGATGTTCACTTGGTTTTACATCTATTGGAAATGGTACTCAAGTATAATTACATCTATTTCTCTGGGGAATATTTTCAGCAGATTTCAGGGGTTTCTATGGGAGCCAATTGTGCTCCCACGTATGCAGATATATTGTCAGTCTGGGAACAAAAATTTGTCATGCATAGTGAATTTTCCAAGTATTGGATACACTATACTCTATTCCTGGATGACATCTGCATTTTTTGGACTGGGCCACAAGATCTTATAGAAGAATTTGTTGCCTATTTACATACAACGGATTTTTTATGTTTCACTCATAGTGTATCTGCTGAACAGGTTAACTACTTAGATGTTACCCTTAGTAAAATAGGTGAACGTTTTAGTTCTTGCATTTATAGGAAGCCCTTGTTCTCTAATGGATATCTACACTACTCTAGTTCACACCCAAAATTTCAAAAAAGATCCATTTTAAAGGGACAATTTGTAAGGGTGTCACGCATGACATCAGAAGACCATGACTTTGGTATAGAGGGGGATAAATTAAGGTAATTTTTTCTGGATAGAGGGTACCCTATAGGATTGATTAATTCTGTATATGATGAAGTCAGGAAAATTAGAAACAGTAGGTTTGCCCCCATCTTAGGGAAGATCAAGACGGTCTTACAAGGTGACCTATCCCACAGATCTTTTGATAAATCGGGCCCTGAGCAGTTGTTTATTACACAATACAGTGAACATGCAGGACAGATTAGATATATTATTGAGAAAGAATTCCGGGATTTTAGGGAATTCACTGATTTGACTAATCTTAAAGATCTAGCCTGCAAAACTGTATATAGAAAAGGGTTTAACGTAAAGAGGACATTAGAACAAAGTTCAAGGTTGAGGGGTATGAACACGCAGAGGAAAGGGACGTTTCGCTGTGGGTGTTGTACACAATGCAAGTATATTATGGATCAGGAAAGTATATACTTGGAAAGTAGAAATAGGAGATTGTGGTCAAACAACTTTTTTAATTGCAATTCTAAGGGTTTGGTGTACCTAGCAGCCTGCCGTTCTTGCCAGGCATTTTATGCGGGCAAGACGGAGAGGTAGCTAAAGAGGCGTGTATAGGAACATGTCTATGATATTCAAAGAAAAGTTAACACCAATGCATTATATAGGCACACTATAGTCTGTGAAGGAGCAACATTTAAGTTTTTTGTTCTGGAATCAGTTGTACAGTGCAACAGGGGGGCAATTGGCCTGCATTATTGTCTCAAAGAAACATGTTGGCAGATTCTTTTGGAATCAAATAAGCCCCCCGGGCTGAATGATTCCATTTCTATTGTCCCTTATTTGAAATTGAAAGCAGAACAATTGAGGTAGATAAGCAGTATTAAGCAGGATTTTAATGTTTGTGTTGCATATATACAATGAGTTTATAAAGTACACATGAAGATTTTAAATGTAATTCTTTGTTCATTTATCATATATATATATATTTAAAGTTATTTAATATTGTTTTGTTATTTTGAGCACCACCGGTTGAAAACATACAACATATTATACAGATTCTTGTATAGAATTAGGTTGATGTAGTAATACAACATTTAGGCATTTTTATTTCAAGAGATGTTTAGTTTATTTTATATTTAAACATGACTTTATGAGGCATTGATTTATGTGTATAAATATGTGCAATATTTGATGTATATAATATCAAGAGCTACTGAATTTATGTGAATATTTTAGTGCTTGGGATGCATTTTTGTTAGGAATTCTTATTTCGCATGGGTTGCTTTAAGCATTAATTATGTAATTAATCAATTTAGTAGGTTGCTATAAAGACCTTGTGGAGAAGAGTGGATTTTATCTGAAGAAGTTGTTTTTTAACAACGAAAACGTTGCTACAGTTGTGATACGTTATAATAAACTGTTTTCTACAGGAGCGTGGTCATTGATTTGAAGGGTTCGTTTTCCTTATTGTGAGTTGGTGCATTCAACTTGTTTCCCTGCCTGTTTGCTGCTTGTTTTTAGTGGATTTGTTGGTGCTGCAGCTTTTTGCTTTGTTTGGTCATATTAGTCTGTTACTCCTATCTGCAATCGCTCTGGAGTTGAACCCCTCAAACTGGCGCAGAGACCAACTGTGCCGCACCTAAACAAATGCATTTCTCATACGAATCAGAGTGCATAATTTTATGTCGGCACTCTGAACATCTTTTAAACCCTGAAGGTTTATCCATAACTTCAAAAAGGAAAGACTTTTTTGGGGTACTGCCAACAAACGTCAACTATAATAAATTACAAAAAACAGTAATAGCAGTGAGAAAACAGTTTTAATCTTAACCACTAGACCACTACACCGCTGTAATCTATACTATATAAAAGGGAAAAACAAGCGACTTGGATTGCTCCAACGTCAGTGAAAACTTAGGGGGTGGGAGGAAGAGAAAAAAAAAGGTCACACTTACCCATAGGAGAAACTAAACTCCAACTAGCTGCTCGAGTATGTCCGACGTGAATGGCGGCAAACATCAGGGGAAGCTGTGCTTAGTACAAAGGATTGTGGGTAAAGGGAGGAGCTCCAGCCTGGAAGATGAAGTTTGTAGAAGGCATCCGAGTTGGATCAGAGGATCGGATCAATGACTCCTATGCAAATCAGAATGAGGGGGGCATAATCAAATCCCATTGTTTGTTTAAAAAGCAGCAAATCTTAAGTGGAATTTATCAAGGAAGCAAGGAAGAGAAAGGCAGAAAGACCAAAATGCAAAGCAAATGCTATCTGGAGAAGACAGTAACAAGAAAGTATTAGGAACAGATACAGCACTGAATTGTTTAAGACTTTAGAATCAACATAAAAACCAGTGCATGGTTGTGGGGTTTGAGAAAAGAAAAAAATCAAGCACACCTCACACATGATATGCAACAAAGATACGTTTGTAAAGTAAAAGGGGATAAGTATAAGCACACAAAAAAATGCACATGTCTAACAGGAAAGAAATGGGGGGGGGGGTCAAATAAAAAGGATGAAAAAAGTAGAAAGGCTGCAAGTTGCATTAAATACTCTCCAGAAGAGACTGGATGGTCGATGGAAGGCTTAAATTTAAAGACAAAGGTGGATTACACAAATCTGTAATAAACATTTAAGCAGCTCTCCCCATAATCAGGGAAGATTCACGTGCCTGATGTTAACATGGGTGCTTTAACAATGATAGAAGTTAAGAAACACACAAGTAGTATGACACACACAGTACATGCATAAGGGGTGGGATTGCCGACAGGAAGGCACGGTTTGCACAAGAGGGAGAGGGAGAGGGAGAGGGAGAGAGAGAGAGAGAGGGAGAGGGAGAGGGAGAGGGAGAGGGAGAGACAGAGACAGAGACAGAGACAGAGAGAGAGACAGAGGGAGAGGGAGAGGGAGAGGGAGAGGGAGAGACAGAACAGTTTTGTACCTACCATAAATGTAGATGTTAGAGTGTAAACACTGCTGCAGTCATTACAGTTGGGTTATCCTGCAGTCAGGCGGTTCTCCCAAGACAGCCTGAGTTCCAAAGTCTTGGTCCGGCATCAGTTGCTGTCACCTCCTCCCTGACGTCAGTGCGACAGGGATATACAAGATGCAGCAGACACCATTTTCTTCAGTTTTTCTTGCCCCAGATGTCAGGTGTCCCCAAATAGGTAGGCAATTCAAATTGCTAATGAAACATACATAAGAAAAGCAAACAACTTTCAGTTACCAGCAAATATTCCCCATAGGTAGTAAAGGGTAGAAGGCAGAGGTACGTACCAGCAAGTAAGAGGGGAAGGAGGGAGGGTAACCTGGACTGCAGCAGTGTTTACTCTCTAACATCTACATTTATGGTAGGTACAAAACTGTACTAGGTTCATAGTGTTACACTGCTGCAGTCATTACAGTTGGGTGGAATTCCAAAGCTGAGGTAGGGAGGCTGGTTCTATAAGGCATTAGGGGTGGCTATAAGGCCCTGCAGCACAACAGTGGCGAAGCCAGCTCTGGATTTGGAGTATAAAGGCAAATGGTAATGCTTTGTGAAGGTATGCACAGAACTCCATGTTGCTGCTTCCAAAATCTCCTTGGTAGGTACTCCTCTGAGGTAGGCAGTTGAAGTGGCTGTTGCCCTGGTGGAGCGAGATCCAATGTTGTTAGGTACAGGTTTCCCATGGTGAGTATAGCAGAAACGTATACAATGCCCTATCCATTTTGAGAAAGGATGTTTTGAAATTGCTTTTCTCTGTGCTCCTGTAGCATATGCTACCAATTACTCAGATTTTCTGAAAGCTTTGGTTTTGTCCAAGTAGAAGTGTAACTGCCTGTGAATGTCCAAAGAATGTAGTAGTCTCTCCCCTTTGTTCTGTGGTTTTGGATAAAAAGTTGGCAAGTGAATAGTTTGGTTTAGAGCCACACTTGATGCCACCTTTGGCATAAACATAGGGTTAGTTCTTAAAGACACCCTGTCCTGGTGGAAAATGAGGAAAGGTTCCACTGCCATTAGTGCCTGTAATTCTGAAACTCTTCGTGCTGATGTTATTGCCAGTAGCAGAGTTTTCCAAGAGATGTATTTTAATTCTGCTTTATTAGCTGGCTCAAAGGGAGGTAAAGTTAAATTTTTCCAAAACAAAGTTGGTCCCAAGTTGGGTTAGGTGCTCTAGGGGGCGGTCTTATGTTTTTAGCCCCTCTGAGGTACTGTTTGAGCAAAGGATTAGAAAAAATTGGTGGATCCGTGTTGTAATGAGCAGAAATGGCTGAGGCGTGGATCTTTATGGATGAGAACGAGAGGCCTTGTCCAGCATCTCAGTTAAATATTGAAGTATCTGAGGAATGTTTGGGACAAGAGGGTCAAGGCTGTGCGCCTGGTTCCAGGCGCAGAATCTCTTCTATTTATCCGAGTTGGCTTTCCTGGTGCTAGGCCTTCTGGCCTCCAGAATGACATCCATAACAGCTTTGGAGAGGGGCATTGCTTGACTAAGGAATTTTCCATGCAGCTAGGTTTAAGGACTTTAGCTGGCTGTGAAGTATCTGATTGTTGTGCTGTGTCAGCAAATGTGGGATTTGAGGCAAAATCCAGGTTGGTTCTTGTGCTAAGTTCTTTAAGATTGGGTGCCAGTGCTGGCATGGCCAGTCTGGTGCAATCAGGATCATCTTTGGCTCTTCTTGCCTGGCTTTTATGAGTACCTTTGGAAGGAGAGGTAAAGGAGGGAAAGCGTATACTTGCAGGTTTTTCCAGCTGAATGAGAGGGCATCTACTTTCCATGCTTGTGGATGGTAACTCCTTGTGCAGAATTTCTGTAGCTGGCACTTCATTGGGGATGCAAACAGATCTATATCCGGGCTCCACCATTTTTGTGTTCTCATTCTGAATATTTGTGGATTCAGTTCCCATTCGAAGGGATCCATGATGTTTCTGCTTAGGTCGTCTGCCAGTGTGTTTCTCTCCTGGCAGGAATTGTGCTTGCAGATGAACTTGGTAGTCTAGCGCGGTGTTCCACAAGGTCATGGCTTGTCTGCAGAGGGGGTAGGAGTGTGTGCCCCCTTGCTTATGTACCACATAACTATGGTGTTGTCTGTCTTTAGTAGTAGTTGTCCTGGATGTAGCAGGTCCTTGAAAGCTGCAAGTACATTTTGTACAGCTAGCATTTTTGATTGATGTGAAGATGCCTTTGCTCTGTGGGCCACTTGCCCTGAATAAATTTTCCTGCCATGTGTGCTCCCCAGGCGTAATCTGATGCATCTGTTGTCAGTGTTTGCTTGGCTGTGGGTTGAGTAAACGGCTGTCCTTTGTTGAGGTGACAAGCTTGAGCCCACCATCGAAACTCCTGTTGAAGGCAAGGAATTAGTGGCATAACGGGTTCCAAACTTTGACAGTGTTGAGACCATACACTCTTTAGGTACCATTGTAGTTTCCTCATATGCAGCCTGGCATATGGAATTAGTAGTATGCAAGATGCCATGTAGCCCAAGGCCTGCAGAAATTTTCTTGCAGGAAGTTGGGTCTTTGTTGCCATCAATTGAAAGTATCGAGTCAGTTGTCCTTGCTTGTCTGGCGTGAAATAAGCCATCTGGGCCATTGTGTTCAAGCTGGCACCCAAGAATACTATCTGTTGAGAGGGCACTAATTTTGATTTCTTTTAGTTTACTGTGTACCTCAGGCAACTTAACTTTTTTACGAACACCAAATGCTTTAGAAGAATGTCCTTGCTCTCTGCTTGAAACAGGCAGTCGTCCAGGTATGGATAAATTTGAATTCCTTTTTGCCTGCAAAATGCAATTACTGGTGCCAGACACTTTGTGAAGACCCTGGGAAAAGTAGATAAGCCAAAGGGCAGTGCAGAGAATTGATAGTGCATTGAACCAGCTAGAAATCTGAGGTATCTTCTGCAGTTTTGTCCGATAGGGACATGCAGATATGCTTCCTTGAGGTCCAAAGTCATGAGCCAAGCTTTCTTGCCCAGAATGGGAAGAAGCTGCTGCAGTGTCAACATTTTGAATTTCGGAACATCCAGGTAAGTGTTTAGAGAAGAAAGATCCAGAATGGGTCTCCAGCTTTGTCCTTTCTGGGAACCAGAAAGAGTAGAGTAAAATCCTTGTCCTTGCTCCTGTGGTGGTACCTTTTGAATAGCTCTTACGTCCATAAGTGCTGTAATTTGTTTTTGAGCCTCTGCCCATTGATTTTGTGGCAGATTTGGCATTCCTTTTAACCTTGGCACAGTGTGAAAGTGAAACCTGTAACCTTGAGATACAATGTTGAGAACCCATTTGTCTTTGGTGATGCAATCCCAATTGTGATAGAAAAGTGCTAGTTTTCCTCCTAAGGGGGTTGCCAAGAGACAGCTGTTTGGCAGCTGTAGTGGGAAGTCATTGAGGCTGCTTTTTATAAGTTTGTGGCCTGTCTTCCCCTTCTTTCTGGCCTGGTGTACCCCATTGTCGAGGTCTGTAAGGACCTTGTGGTTCACCTCTACCTCTTGGACGTCTGTATCTGCCCCTTTGAGGTCTGACTGGAAAGGACCAATTCTTTGTTGGCCAATTTCTGCTAAGACGAGGAGGCTGATGAACCTGTAAGAAATCCTTCACCGTTTGCATAGATTTTGCCTTATCCTCCATCTTCTTTAATACCTCCTCTGCCTCAACTCCAAACACATCCCACTGCAAAGGTGCATCCAATATTTTTGCCTTAACATGATCTGGTAACGTACGTTTTTAACCAAGCATGCCTTCTAATGACAGAGCCTTAACTGCTGCTCTACAGGAGGCCTCCAAGGAATCAAACCCACATTGCAAAGTAGGTTTTCCCACTTGTTCAGCTGCATGCAATAAATCCTACATTTCTTTAAAATTAGGAGATCTGAATCTGGAAACATCTTTTGTTTCAACTGAGACATCAAAAATGGCTGATATTTAGCATGTGAAACTGGCAATTTAAGGCTCTCATTGCTAAAGTTGCAGACGTATATACTTTGTCCCCATTTGTCTAATGCTCTGGAATCTCTGTCAGAGGGAACTGGGTTTTTTGCTGACTAGGCCTTAATCCCTTTAGGTCCCTGAGAAATAGTTTCAGGGTCAGCAACAGGGCTTTTATACAGAAATTTGAGAGAGTCAGGGACTCTAATATCCATCAGGTTTAACTGGGGCTGGAGGCAAGGAGTCAGGGTTTAAGCTGGATTCAGTGTACACATCATCCACAATATCCAACACTGGCGGAATAGCAAGGAGTCTGTTTTGAGGCAATAAAAGGAAGTCTCGGAGCCTTTTCTTGGATTCTGAGTAATCCTGGCCTTCCCAATGGAAATGCTCCCTCATGGTATGTAAGGTCTCCCCAAAGGAGTAGTCCTCAGGCAGAGAGGCTGATGGAATAGAGTCCTCAGCATCAGAGTCCTCATACGGGGGTAAAGAATATCCTAGGTCTGAGGATGTATCTGAAGAAATGGACACCTGGTCGGAAGATTAATAGTCTGCATCCTGTCTTGGCCTTTAATCAGGAGGGGGATGGGACCCCCGGATCAGGGTTGATTAGGTCTTCAGCCATTTTGAGCATTTGTTTTAGGCATGGAAGCCTGTCCTGGAGAATGCTGTATCCGTTTGTTTTTAAGGGGGCCTTAGACTTAGTAGAGGGTTAATGGTCAACTGGGTAGGTCTGAAAACACCCTCTGAAGCTGTGGGTTTGCTCAGCTACTTCGGTTCCCTCTGAAGGGTTAGTTTTGGTAGGCTGAAAACCTAGAGCGTCTGAAGGTCCAGCCAGCTCCATGTGGGAGTCAGTCTGTGGTAGCGGTCGTCATGGGCTGCGTAGGCACCTCGCTGAAAACTGGTGACCGGCCTAGAACAGGCCTCGTCCTCAGGTTTTGGGCCTCGGATGCCTGTCCTTGTCTTTGCGCTTTTTATGTATTCTAGTAGTCAGAAGTTCCGACGGCATGGCGTAATTGAATTTTCTGCCAAAATAATGTCGGGCAAACTCAAACAGACGTTTAATAGTGCGCTTGTTAAACCTAGCACAAAACAGACAACCAGTGACGTTGTGGTCTGGGCCTAGGCATGGAATACAACAGGAGTGGAAATCCTTGAGGTATTTGCTTCCCACAAGAAATAATTAACTTTTACCGACATCGGTCTGAGGCAAGAAAAAGTTTCCCCGACGGGGTACTTAGCTTTGTAGAAGACTTCGGTTCTGGATTCAGAATGAAAAGCACAGGAGTCGGACGACCGGCACTTGCGAACTGCTTCTGCTTTGGGCACTGCGCAGCAAGAAAAACTGAAGAAAATGGCATCTGCTGCATCTTGCATACCCCTGTCACACGGACGTCAGGGAAGAGGCGACAGCAACAGATGTCGGACCAAGACTTTGGAACTCAGGCCAACTGGGGAACCGCCTGACAGCAGGATAACCCAACTGTAATGACTGCAGCAGTGTAACACGAACGTCTGCCAAGTGTACACTAATATCCGCTACAAAGAAAGGAAAGAGGGAAACTGGTAAGTAAGGGATCAGGGAAGGTGAATGGGGGAACTTTTAGGTGTGGTAGAAACATCCGTAAAGTACAAAAATGGTTAGGACACACAGGAATGGAAATAACAGAGGATGGACATACTGGGATACATTATCTATTTCCTCTTTTCCACAGTCACATTATTGATATGCATAACAATTCAGAAGTGAAAGCAAACAAACATGAAAGAGAAATTATAGATCTGCGTAAAAGATGGTGGTAAAGTAATGGGAATGGAGCGGGGACAACAGAGTAAGTGCAAGAAGCTTACTGACAGTAAGTGAGGAATCCAGAGCATATGAAGGAGTAAACAGGAAAGAGGTAATTGAATGTACAGAAAGAGGAAAATGGAATTCAAACAGAAGACAAATGCAGCAGTCGTGGCCAGAGGGTGGGACTAGATCGACTCCGCATGTGAAGAGTCTATGGCTGCAAGCATCAAACTAAAGCATAAGAATATTATGAAGATAAAAAGGGCGACACCAAAAAGAGTGAATATTATTGAGAGGAAAAAATAAATAAATAAATAAATAAAAAAAAGAGTCTGGTGAAGATCACAAGGAAGTCAAATGAACAAGTGGATTCTGCATGCACTTATAATTTAAGGAAGAACAGTCCAAATGACTCACAGATGAAGAATATAGAAGGGATTAAAGGGAGGAGTATGGGTAGGAAAGAGAAAGTTTTGAAGGGTAAATGATTTAATATAAGCATTTGGTAAAGAGAAACTTAAGATAAAAATTGCCAACAGCGGAACACTACAGAATGCTCTCAGAATGAAGGAAATACACAAAAGGAGAAAAAAATCCCAATTAGAACCAAAAAGAGTTGAGAGATGAGGGGAACAGCAGCCACAGGGGGGCATGTTGATCATGTAGTATTTACTATAGTTCTATTTTGAATAGTGTTTTCTTTAATTATTCATTAAGTCCTTAATGAGAATCAATCATGGTTTAATTTGTGCTGCTATAAAAGCAGTGTTTAATTACAATTTGGTGTCTGAAGAAGTGCATGGATTTTATGTGCATGAAAGCGCTTACACAAACTCGTATCAGTGGACTTTTACGCGTTTTTGCCTATTTATTTGTTTCTATATTTCTTATAAAAACATACAGTAAAATAAAAATACCTTCATCTACAAGCAAATATATGTATAGGATAGAGAAGTATAGATAAGTCCCAGCAAAGAAAGGGGGATGGAGGGTGGGTATCCTGGAATGCAACAGTGAATACACCAACATCTACATTTATGATAGGTACACAACTGTACAATGCTCATCGTGTTTCACTGTTACAGTCATTACACTTGGGTTGAATCCCAAAGCTGAGGTAGGGCGGCTGGGTCTAAATAGGATTAGGAGTGGCTATGAGGCCCTGCAGAACTGCAGTGGCAAAGCCAGCTCAAGACTTAAGAGTAAAGTGGTAAGTGATGGTGTTTGGTAAAGGTGTGTACTGAACTCCAAGTTGCAGCTTCCAAAATCTCCTTGGTTGGAACCCCCCGGAGAAAGGCTGTAGATGTAGCCGCTTCCCTGGTAGAGTGGGGCCTAATGGTAGCAGGAACTGGTTTCCCATGATCGGTATAGCAAAAACGAAATCAATGTCCTATCCATTTGGAAATGGTTTGTTTTGATATAGCCTTCCCCTGTGAAGCTGTAGCATAGGATACAAAGAGCTGGTCAGATTTTCTGAAGGCCTTAGTTTTATCCAAGTAGTAACAAAGTTGCCTGTGAATGTCCAAGGAATGCAGGAGTCTTTCTCCTTTTTTCTGTGGATTTGGGAAGAAGGTCGGTAAGTGGATCGTTTGATTTAAAGCCACACTGGAAACCACCTTGGGTATAAAGGAAGGATTAGTTCGTAGAGAAACTCCGTCTTGATGGAAAATGAGGAAAGGTTCCACTTCCATTAGTGCCTGCAACTCAGACTCTTCTAGCTGAAGTTATTGCTAGCAGCAGGGCAGTCTTCCAGGATAGAAACTGTAGATCTGCAGAGAAAGCTGTTTCAAAGGGAGGTAGCTTAAGTTTTTCCAGAACAAAATTGAGGTCCCATGTTGGTGTAGGTGCTCTCCTGGGGGGCCTAATGTTTTTTTCCCCTCTGAGGAACTGCCTTAGAAGTGGATGCGAAAATAAGGGTGGATCCTTGTTGTAGTGGGCTGAAATAGCCGATGCATGGATTTTAAAGGAAGAAAAAGAAAGTCCTTTGTGCAACATCTCAGTTAAATACTGTAGAATCTGAGGCATGAGAGGCTGAAGTGTGTTTTGGCCTTTAGCTTGGTTCCAGGCACAAAACCTTTTCCATTTGTCCGAATAGGCCTTCCTGGTGCTGGGCCTCCTAGCTTCCAGAATAACATCCATAACGGCTTGGCAAAGAGGAGCTGGCTGGATGCTTAGGTGATTTGCCATGCAGCCAGATTTAAGGTTTTCAGCTGGCTGAGAAGAATCAGATTGTTTTGCTGTGTGAGCAAATGGGTAATTTGTGGAAAAATCCAAGGTGGGCCCTGGGCCATATTCCTCAATAGTGGGTACCAGTGCTGGCATGGCCAGTCTGGGGCTATGAGCATCAGTTGTGGTCTCTCCTTTCTGACTTTCAGAAGCACCTTTGTGAGGAGAGGCAATGGAGGGAAAGCATATACAGTCAGGTTTTTCCAACTGAATGAGAGTGCATCCACTTTCCAAGCTTGATGGTGAAGTGTCCTTGTACAAAATTTTGTTAGTGGATGGTTTTGAGGACTGGCAAACAGGTCTATGTCTGGAAGGCCCCATTTTTGAGTTATCATGTGGATCCAGTTTCCACTCGTGGGGATCCACGATGTTTCTGCTGAGGTAGTCTGCAATGTGTTCTTTTTTCCTGGCAGGAATTGAGCTTGTAACTGAACTTGGTAAGTCAGAGCGGTGTTCCACAAGGTCATTGTTTGCCTGCATAGAGGGTAGGAGTGTGTACCTCTGTTTGTTTATGTACCACATTACTGTGGTGTTGTCCGTCCTTATTGTAAGTTGTCCTGGATGTAACAGATTCTTGAAGGCTGTCAGAGCATTCTGTACAGCTAGCATCTCTTTTTGATGTGCAGATTCCTTTGATCTGCAGTCCATATGCCTTGAATGCACTGTCCTGCCATGTGTGCCCCTCAGGCGTAGTCAGATGCATCTGTTGTCATAGTTTGCCTGGCTGGGGGCAAGGTGAAAGGCTGACCATTGTTGAGGTGACATGCCTGTGACCACCATAGAAACTCCTGCTGTAGGCAGGGAATGAGAGATAGTGTCCAAGCTGTGTTGAGACCATACGCTTTTTAGGTACCACTGTAATTTCCTCATATGCAGCTTTGCATGGTATTCGTAGTATGAAAGATGCCATGAAGCCCAAGGCCTACAGAATTTGTCTTGCAGGTAGCTGGGTCTTTGTTGCCATTGTTTTGAAATATTGAGTCAGTTGTAGTTTGTCTGGCATCAGGTAAGCCTTCTGGGCCGCTGTATTCAAGCTGGCACCCAGGAATGTCATTTTGTGAGGGTACTAGTTTTGATTTCTTTTCGTTTACTGTGTACCCCAGGCAACTTAGAAGATATTTTACAAAGGCCAGATGTTGTAAGAGGATGTCCTTGCTTTCTGCTTGGATGAGGCAGTCCGTCCAAGTATGGATATATTTGAATTCCTCTGTCTGCAGTATGCAATTACTGGTGCCAGGCATTTTGTGAAGACCCTGGGCGCAGTAGATAAGCCAAAGGGCAGTGCAGAGAATTGGTAATGGGTTGAACCTGCAATGAAACTGAGGTATCTTCTGCAACTTTGTCTGATAGGGACATGCAGGTATGCCTCCTTGAGGTCCAACGTTACTAGCCATGCTTTCTTGCCCAACACGGGAAGAAGCTGCTGTAGTGTTAGCATCTTAATTGGGTACTTGTAAGAATGTGTTTAGAATTGAAAGGTCCAGAATTTGTCTCCAGGCATTGTCCTTTCTGGGAACTAGAAAGAGTCTTGAGTAAAATCCTTGGTCTTGCTCTCGAGTAGGTACCAGTTGAATGGCTCTCATGTCCATGAGAGCTGTAATTTGTTTTTGTGCCTCTGCCCATTAACTTTGTGGCAGGTTTGGCATTCCTTTTTTCATTGGCAAGGTGTGAAAATGGAATCTGTATCCTCGTGAAATTATGTCTAGGACCCATTTGTCCTTTACGACAATGTGCCAGTTGTCTGAAAAAAAGTGTGAGTTTTCCTCCCAAGGGGGCTGCCAACAGTATTGCTTGGCCAGATGAGGTGCAAGTCATTGAGTTTGCCTTCTGGTAGTTTGGGACCTGTCTTCTCCTCCTGTGTTGCAGTGCCCCATTGGCGATGATTGTACTGGGCTTGTGGTTGTCCTCTGCCTCTTGGACGTCTGTATTTACCCCTCTGTGGTCTGTCAGTAGCTGGAAAGGACCAATTTTTTGTTGGCCAAACTCTGCTGAAGTGAGGGGGCTGTACCTGTAGGAAATCTTTGACTGTGTGCATAGATTTTGCCTTATCCTCCATTTTCTTTAAGACTACTTCTGCTTTAACTCCAAAAAGAACATCCTGCTGTAAGGGAGCATCTAGAAGCTTTGCTTTAACATGATCAGGCAGAGTTTGTTCCTTTAACCAAGCATGCCTATGTATAACAGACCCAGTGACAGCTGCTCTGCAGGAAGTCTCCAAAGAATCAAACCCACATTGTAAAAGTAGGTTTGCCCACCTGTTCAGTTGCATGCAACAGATCCTGCATTCCTTTCAATTCAGACTGTTGAGGGAGTGTGCTCATTTTTTGTTTTAACTGAGACATTAGAAATTGCTGATATTTTAGCATGTGAAATTGGCAATTTAGTGCCCTCATAGCTGGAGTGGCTGAGGTGTAAACCTTTTTCCCCCACCCATCTAGTGCTCTGGAGTCCCTTTCAGAGGGTACAGGATTTTTTTGCCATAGAAGCCTTAGCCCCTTTGGGACCCTGGGAGATGGTCTCTGGATCAGCAACAGGGCTTTTGTAAAGGAATTTGTGGGAATCAGGCACTCTATAGTATCCGTCAGGTTTGGCCGGAGCAGGAGGCAGAGAAACTGGGTTCAAATTGGATTCTAAGTAAACATCATCCACAAGGTCTAAAACTGGGGGAATGGCAAGTGGTCTGTGCTGGGGGAGTAAAAGAAACTCTGAGCTTTTTCTTTGAGTCAGAGTAGTCCTGACCTTCCCAGTGAAAATGTTCCCTCAGTGTGTAAAGTTTCCCCAAAGGGGTAGTCTTCAGGAGGAGAAGCTGAGGGAATAGAATCCTCAGCATCAGAATCTTCATAAGGGGAAAAGGAGTAATATTGGTCCTCAGAAGAGCCTGAGGAAATAGACACTTGTTCAGAGGAGGCATAATCTTCCTCTTGTCTAGGCCTTTTGTTGGGTGGGGGTTGGGAACCCCTGATTAAAGAGATCAAATCTTCAGCCATTTTGAGCATCTATTTCTTGGGCATGGGGCCTTCAACTGGAGACTGAAGTGCAGTCTTTTCTGGTTTAATAGGAGTCTTAGGATACGTTTTTATGGTGAGCGTAATCTGTCTGAAAACTCCTTCAGAAACCGAAGGTGTTTCTGCAGCACCGACATTTTTCAGCAGCGTCGTCGGCAGGGGCTAAACAAAATGGCTGCGTCGGCCTAGTACTCTCCGCCAAAAGCTCCGAAGCGGTCTCGGGTTCCAGATCTGTGGTAGTCAGGGGCTGCATCTGAGCCTCACTGAAGATCGGTGAACCGGAGACCGGACCAGCAGAGGCCTCTGAGTCTGGCTTGGGTCTAGGCTGCCTGTCCTTATCCTTGCGTTTTTTGTGCACTCCGGTAGTCGGTTGCTCCGACGGCATAGTGTAGTAAAATTTTCTACCTAAGTAGTGTTGTGTGAAATCA
>NC_056734.1:417875859-417928359 GCF_019279795.1 Protopterus annectens
GTCTGTTGCCAAGCGTTCTACATCGGAAAAACGGACCGCAGGGTCCAGGACCGAATGTATGAGCATATGTATGCCATCAAGAATGATAAGAGCGATAATGCATTGGCAAGACACATAGGCTTAAACCCGGGACATAGTTTTCAGTTCATGGCCATCGACCAAGTACCATTGAAGCTTAGGGGTGGCCCTTTCTCGTTGATCTTGGAGAACAGAGAACTGGAATGGCAGTTACGTTTGGATGCGTTTAGGCATCCTGGTTTGAACAGTAACTGTAATATTGCCCCTGTACTGAAACTTAGAAGTTACCTCAGATAGGCCATTTGGGGCAATATATGCTCTTGTTTATGCTAGGTCATTGAGTTTGTAATATATTTTGTAATAAAATAGTCTAGCTGATAGTTGTAGTTACATGCATGGAGTTTCACTGTAGGAGTACAGACATGATGCCCATTTTTGTTGATAAAAAATGGGCACTGTTGTACCTTTGAGGTTTAAATAAATGTGAGGTTTAAATAAATGTGAGGCATGACTGTTTTAGGCTTAGATAACACCTTTCCACACAAACTAATTGTGCAAATAACAGATTAGGGTAGCAACTTGCATTCGTGGATGTATACTTTTTTACTTAGGGTAGCTGGTTCCTAGTATATAAATGTGTTTTATAATATATATATTTTTTTTACACATTTTTTTACACAAATGCTTTTTATAATGTTTTATACTTTTTATTGTTCATTCAAGATTGGTACAGAGGTGCTTTGTCACTTGTAAATAAATTTGAAAATTTAAAAATTGCTTGCCTTCAGGAATTTGAAGTTGTCACTTCCTGAATTTCCTGATATGTATGGAGTGCATTTGTTCAGATTACATTTCCTCTGACAAAGCCACAGAATGCTGTGGTGAAAACGCTCTGTTTTTTCTTTTTATAAATAAACTGCGTTAAGGACATTTTGGTTGAGCCGTTTCTGCTGACAAGGACCTCGTTTTTGTATTTATCTGGTTGTTTTTGTTTTCCCTACATAATTTGCTAGATTGCTGGCTCACAGACAGGATCCAAAATGTCTGGTCCAGTGAGACCATGTCTACTAACAGACAAGTCACCAGCGGAGTACGGCAAGACTCCATGACAGGCTCACTCCTGTTTTGCATCTACTTCTTGGAAGTCCAGACTAATGTTCAAGGCCTCTGGCTCACCAAGTCTGCAGATGATTACAAATTGGGAGATACATATTTCCCCAACACACCAACATATTGCAACAGAGTTTAACACAGAAAAATGACTGGTGCCAAAGCCATGGCCTAAAACTCAAATCTAAAAATGCATCAACACCCTTTGGGAAACTGGCTGCTAAGAGGGGAATCTTTGTCTAGATTACAGGGCTTCCTCAGACATAGCCCTTATACACTTTTTGCACATGCACAAACACCGCCAGAGACACTAGATACAGTGATCTGAACTTTGCTTGTGACAACAGACCATGCCAAAGAGGCAGATTCGTCCCTAATGAACCCTGCACTGTGGAACCCCCCATCCATGTAAAAATCAGAGTTCATCCCGGACCCTATTCAAACAAAACCTTAACAACTGGTTGGGAAATCATACATTTACCCCCAAGTCTGTACCCCATGTCAATCATGGACAGCGGCAGTTAATAAGGAAAAGATTACTCCAACACCCTGTTAGAAAAATATATAATAGTAATATGCATGCTTAAAGCATATGGTTAATACATTTATTCTGTTCACACTGCATGAATCTGCACAGCTATTAGAAACTTGAGACATTTCATTTCTGCTAATGTCATGAAAATAAGAGACATTTCATTTCTGCTTATGCCATAAGAAAATATGCAGCTGCTAGAAGCTTCAATAAAGAAAACAATAGATGCTTGAAAGTATAAACCATAGTCAGCATTACTTGTACCAAAGCTAGAAACGTACCTTGAATCTAGACAAAATTTAACATGTATTGGAACTGTACAACTGAATTGAAAAGTTAAGGTGGGCTAAAATAAGCCCAAGGCCAGGTTGTTTTTCTCAAAATGTTTTTGCAAGACAGCAAATAATCCGACCACGTCAGCAATAAGTCTGGTAACATTTTCTGTGAAACATACAGAAAGCTGTGTCCAAATACATCAGCAATAGAATAGTAACACTTTTGTGTGTGACATGAAGAGAATTGTATAAGGATAACATACTGATCACCAAAGAGCCAGACAAATCCTGTACCTGTCTCCTTGCAAGTAATAAAGGGTGCCTTGCTTGAACATAACGTACATTGGTCTTTGAAGTTTTTTCCTTTTACAGATTGGTCCTTCGGACCGGAACCCTCTCTTCACCTCTGATCAGACGGCCAGGTGGTTGAAACCGTACGGGGAAGAAACCAAATCGGTTCTTCTTGCATGGAAAGTCCTCCGACTGAATTGTCGTTCAAAAGAGGCCAGCCACTTTCTTATCTGTGACTGAAGGACAGGTCTCCGTGAATCGGTGATCAATCATGTAAGGCTCAGGTAAGGTGAATCTACTGTTTTCCGTTTTAGATCAGGGACTACATGTGTATTGTTTTTGTCTGATTGTATTTTTCTTGCAAGTCAGGGACAAAAAAAAGATTACTGTCTTGTAATAGATCAGGAGAAACAGAATAAGTAGGCAGTCATTCTGAAGAGACTAACAAAATCCATGGTACCACGTAAAAAATTGAGAAGTTACGTAACTATCAAAGGGTAAAACAAAATGGGTAATAATTGCACAAAAAGACCCCAAAACCCACAGTTAACGGAAGACGCAAAATATATGCAGTCGCAGCGCACCGACAATATTAGATATTATTCAGAATGGGTTAATAAATAGGAATAACGGAAAATTAGAAAAATCCTCGCTTATCAAACAGCTCAAAAACAATTCCAAGGGTCGGGTAAAAAAGCAACATCGATTAGGAATTCCTCAGGCACAGGTGGCTGGAGGAAGTAAACTGAAGGGAACAAAGATTCGAAAGCAATGTTTTTAGATAAGGAGGATAATAACTTAGTAATAGCATCAGCACCTCCACCTCCCTTACCAGAATATGAAGCAAGTGAACAGGTTAGTCCACCCCCACTATATTTTGTGGTCATTGAAGATAGAGATATTGTGAAATTAAAATCCCATCGGGACCAGGTCCCGAACAAAGGCAGGTAATTCAGAAGAAGGTACCGAGTTATGGCAAATAGTCAAGAATTCACGATCTATAGGTGAAGAAGAAATATGCCCGCTTATAGAAGTACCCAATCCTCGGGCAGGTCAAGACAATCAGGACCCAACTATCTTCGTGTATAGACCTTGGACTCCGGAAGATATCCAGAAAGCCACTGAGGAAATTCCCCATCCAAAGGTTAATTTTAGAAAATTCTCAGAAGATTTACAAGGAATGATGTTGAGTTATAACCTAAAAGGAGAAGAAATAGAAAAAGTAGTTGGACAAATTGTAAGGCCAGATTGGTACATGATTAGTGGGAATTGAAATCCCCGTGATGCTGCACAAAGACCCCTCCCACATAGCAGCGCAGAATTAGACACCAGAGCAAAAGGTCTTACAGACCGCATCTCTGAAAAATGGAAACCTAGGGCAGACCGGACTTGCATTAAATCAATGCATCCAACAAGAAGGTGAAACAATTGACCGGTATTATGCCAGATTGTTAGAATGTTTTAGTAACCACTGTGGAATGCAGCTTCCTTAAGATCAAACACAAGATTCCCCATATGAACAGCAGTTAAAGAATGCATTTTTAAAAGGCAGTAGCACGCCTATAAGCAGTTTTATTACAAAACACATGATAGACCATCATACAAGCAGGTTACAATCATTACTTGAACATGCTAGTCATGCCGAAAGGTATTTTAATAGCAAAAAGAAAGCCCACGTATTTTCTGTAGAAGATGGAGCAGATGTTTATGTAGTACAGTCTGGGAAAAAGGGCAAGAAAAACGCGCAGGGAAACAATCTGATCAGCGATCAGAGGACTTTGAAGGGCGGAAAAAAAGGGGAGAATGTTTTAAATGTGGTAAAAAGGGACATTTGGAAAGGGATTGCAAGAAAAACAAGAAGGCAACAATGGAAGACAAGGAGGGTGACGACTGACTATATGGTAGTCAAGAATCACTAGAAGGGGCTAGCGAAGAAAGGACAAATGAGAATGTGATAGAGGGAGTAGAGGAAGTGCAGGACGTTAGTGACAATGAAGAAAATGAAATATTAGACCTAGCTTTATTGAGCTTGGAGCTCTATTTAAGCAGACACGAAACCAGAATTTATACTCTTGGTAGAAGAGAGGGAGGTCAAATTTATGTGCGACTCAGGGGCATCACGAACCCGGAGACACCCCTTCAAACTTCCAGAAAACAGAGTCACCTGATTACATACTGGTCAAAGCAGCTAATGGACAGCTGTATCGGGAGCCTCTCTCCAGTAACATTGCAATAACTGATCCAGTTTCAGGATTGACACAGAGGCAAAATTGTAGTTTCTGCAAAATGCCCAGTAAACCTCTTGGGCAGAGACCTCATGCAGCTATTTGGTATAGCAGTAGTCCCAACCATGCAGGGTATGAAGCACAGCGATACATTAACACCTTTGTAGTGCAATCGGAGGGTGAAATGTTTTATTGGTACAGCCAGGACTTTGTTACGACTGGTCCAGGGACTGTGACCGAAAAGTTAATGAACCTAGCCATCAGCAAGTCCCCCTCCCTTGACACTGATAAGCAACACATGTTGCACTGTACCCTGTATTATTGCAACACACCATGACCTGAAAAGGAATATGAGCAAGAATTATTTAAGAATCATGCAAACAGATTGATATTGCGTAACCTGTACTGGGACACAGAATGGAACAGTGCATCCAGCTGTTCACTGCCCCAGGAATTCTTTGCACTTTATAAATCTAATCGATTACCACATGTTAGTTTAACCAAAAACATAAATATAGAATGGGCAGACCTAGGAGAAAAAGTCACAAGATGGGAGAAACGGACAGAACTAGAACTGTCAGAACAAGGAATAAAAGTACAAAAGTTGAATTGGATAACTCAGACCAACCCAGCTGTGCACTTGCAGTCTAGCGAGGACAGCTGATTGACACTCCTATTCAAGGAGGAAGAGAATGCCTTACGAGACATACCAGAGACTCTCTGGTCAACAGGGAAATCAGATGTAGGACTCATTCGTACAGCGGGACCAGTTACTATCACGCCAAAGTCAGCATTCAGATCACAAAAAAAAAAAAGAGTATCCCTTAAGAAAAAATGCAGAGGCAGGGATAAAGCCTATTATAGCAGCCTTACTTAAAGGAGGGATACTAGTAGAATCTTTCGATTCACCATGTAACACACCCTTATTTCCAGTTAAAAAGGCCAATGGAGAATGGCGTATGGTCCAGGATTTACAAGCCGTAAATGATGCAGTAATACCAAGGGCACCCACGGTGCCAGACCCACACACCCTGTTGAATGATTTGAAACCTCAACAAAAGTATTTTTCTGTGGTAGACATCAGCAACGCGTTCTTTTTGATACCGATACACGCAGATAGCCAGTATTGGTTTGCATTTACATTTCAGGGGAAAAGGTATACATATACACGACTACCACAGGGATATTGTGAAAGTCCCAACGATATTCTCACAAGAAATGGCAAGCAACTTGGCGGGATTCACCCCACCAAGAGGCAGTCAGATTTTACTTATGTTGATGACATCTTGCTGGCGGCCCCCACCCAGCAGGATTGTAGAGAATATACCATAGCACTTCTACGATTTTTAGCCGCTGAGGGACATAAGGTAAATAAAAATAAACTGCAGCTTTGGACAAAACAGGTCAAATACCTAGGATATGTAATATCCAAGGAAGGTAGAACGTTGGAGGAGGACAGAAATATAGCAATTTTGCAAGCACCAAAACAGACTACCAAAAAGGAAATGTCCTTCCTGGGTACAACTAATTTTTGCCGGAGCTGGATTCCAAACTATGCCTTGGAATCTGCACCTCTGACTGACCTTATGTATAAGAAGCCTATGGCAGCGCAGGATTTGTTACAATGGACACCAGAGGCAGAATCTGCCTTCTGTAAACTAAAGCAGTTAATAGCGTCCTCATTAGTTCTGGGATTGCCAAACTACCATAAACATTTTTTCCAAACTGTAGATTGTAAGCAGGGTTACATGACATCAGTGTTAACACAACAGCATGGGGATAAGCAACGCCCCATTGTTTACTACTCATCACAACTAGACCTAGTGGCACTGTCCTTACCCCACTGTGTACAAGCAGTAGTTGCAGCTGCAATGGCAGTACAGGCTTCAGCCTCAGTAGTCTTGTTCCACCCTCTCACTTTGAGAGTACCTCATGCAGTCGCGATTTTACTACAAGAAAAGGTGGCATATCTTTCCCCTGCTATGCATCTTTCCTTTATGACTATTATTGAGCCAACCTCATATGACAATTGAACGATGCAGGACTTTAAACCCTTCCACTCTGCTCCCGACCCTGCAGATGGCACACTGCACTGCCTGCAGATAATTGAGCAAAAGACACTACCTAGAAAAGATCTCACGGATGTCCCCTTGGATGATGCAGAGGTGACATACTACGTGGATGGCTCGTGTAAAAGGGGTCCTGCAGGACAGAACCTAGTAGGATATGCAGTAGTCTCTGATACTGGGATTATAGAAGCAAAACCTTTACCACACAACTTATCTGCACAGGCAGCAGAATTGACTGCCCTAACATGGGCATGTAACTTAGCAAAGGGTAAATGTGTAAACATTTTTACTGATGGCCAGTACGCTTTTTCTACTGTACATGTTTTTGCACAACAGTGGAAAAACCGGGGAATGTTAACATCTACTGGCAAACCTATAAATCATGCGCAGTTTAAATAGTTTCTAAAAGATCTAAAATAGTTACCTCAGAAAGCAGCCATTTGTAAATGCACAGCTCACACCAAGCAACAAGATAGGATTTCAAAAGGTAATGAGAGAGCTGATACAGCTGCAAAACAAGCAGCCACAGAAGTACTTCTTTTAAATGAGGAATTACAACTCTCTGAAACTTTAGATCTAGATATGTTAAAAACAATGCAGACACTCACTACGCAAGCTGAAAAACAGCGATGGATAAAACGAGGAGCAATCCTCAAAAAGGGGCTATACATCTCTAAAGAGGGAAAACATACTACCCTCTAATTTGTTTAGCTATGCAGCATTGTTAAGCCATGGGCAGTGCCAGGTCTCAACAGGGGGGATGGTACATCTGGTGAACCAGGTGTTCACAACGTACGGATTTACAAACTACTCTAAAAAAATTTTGTTTGATGTGTCAGATTTGTAACAAACATCATGCACAGGGGGTGATAAAGCCCAAGCAAGGGAGTTACCCCACACCACCGTATCAGTTTCACACTATTTGTATGGATTTCATAGAATTGAACAAATGTGAAAATAAGAAGTATTGTCTTGTCATTATAGATATGTTTTCCAGATGGGTGGAAGCCTTTCCAACCAAAAATCCAGATGCAGCTACGGTGGCAAAAGTGCTTTAACTCATTCCTAGGTTTGGTATTCCGGAAAGAATCTACAGTGACAATGGTACACACTTTGTAAATCAAACCATACAGCAGTCGAGTAAGCATTTTGGTATTTCTTTAAAAAAAATCATTGTGCATACCATCTGCAATCGGCAGGGCTAGTTGAAAGGCATAATGGTATACTAAAACACAAACTGAGAAAATTAACAGAGACAGGAAAAACGTGGTTGTACTGTTTACCCCTGGCACTGCTGAGCATGAGAACTGTCCCCAGCAAAAGGATGGACTCCTTTTGAAAAACTATTTGGAAGGGCTTATTATACACCCCAGTGGAAACTTCTCATGTCATCAGACCAGGAAGCTGATTTTACACTAGCTGAATATATGAAAAAGTTGTTGAGTTCTAAACATCTGTTGCAGTCAAATTCTGTTTCAGATAGAAAACAAACAGAAACATCAGAAGTGGCAGTGATGCCAGGAGACTGGGTGTGGATCAAAATCTTCAAGCGAAAAAACTGGGCATCGCCAAGGTGGGAAGGTCCCTAGGTGCTTCTTTCGACACCCACTGCAGTCAAGATAGCAGAACGAGCTTCGTGGATACACCTGACACACTGCAAGCTGGTTAAGAACTTTGAGTTGGACAAAAATCTTACCTCTTCATCGGGGCCCTCAGCACAAAGTCTGGCTACAAAGGGAGGTCAGATCAATAGGACTGATCCGTCTCAACCCCAGTGAAGAAACCATCTGTGCTGAAGGTCCTATTAGGGCAGAGAGTAAGAGCAGGTGTCCAAAGTAAAGATGACGGAATCCAGTAAGATCCAAATACACCTACTTGGAAGAGCCAGAGAAAACAGAAATGCAGAACAAACGTTTCCACACAAGTATTGCATAACCATCCTGTTGACTGTACTAGTGACAATCTTTTTGTTGTGGCCATTCCTTTTCTCAGCCATACAAACTGAACTGAACAAGCGTGCAAAGTGGCACCCGAACTTTAACACTTACCAGGCAATCAAATGTGTATGCTGAAACCTTCAATGTTTCGAATTGTGGGATTTGCACAACTTTACCAACAGCATATTAGGGGGTTACTGTTAACTTCAGTTCCCCTAGGAGCCAACAAGACCTGGGAAAACCTAATTCATGATATATCAGATGTCACATCACAAGATAAAGTAGCATTGCACTTGTCTGTTCGACAGAAGGGAACTGTGTTTTTATACGAATGATACAGTCAAGGTGGGTTGGAGCAATTGCAATGTGACTGTTCCCTATAGATGCTACACTAAACCTGATAACATCAGATCCTATTGCAACACGAGCTACGATACATTTGCTGAACTGATACATAGGACAATTGAAGTAAAACATAATGTTGACCTCTATAAGCAACTGTCCATAAACGAATGTTTCATGCAGAGTCAGGGTATAGTAAAGTTACTACTAAAGTAGAAGATCGTTACTTTATATGCGGTAGAAAAGAATATAAATGGCTACCTGAGAATTGGTCCGGCAGTTGTTTTTTGGGGTACCTGGTTCCGGCCATACGGACACACAGCAGTTTTACCTCAAGGGAAAATTCGGAATGTTCAAGAAATCAAGAAGCCTGCCAATCCAGTGGGGCAAATCAATGCGCACTAGAAAAACCATCATGCTGTGGACTTGGGGAGCAATGGACTTGAGTGATACTGTTATATCGTGGGCAGGTGTACTGCCAGCATATGGAGCAATGAAATCCATCTGGAACTGAGAAGATTGTCTAAGCTTCTCGAAATAATGAGCAATGCAACCTTTTCTGGCCTAGAATTGGTGACTGATGGACTGCCATGAGAACAGCGGTGCTTCAAAGTCGCATGGCTCTTGACTTCACCCTAGCGGCGAGAGGAAGCAAATGCGCTTTAATCCAGTAGGAGTGCTGTTCCTATATTCCTGACCACAAACACGAGATAGACAACCATCTTGAGGTGATTCAGTAGGTGTTAGCCATGACCAAACCAGGACCAAATCCATTGACGGACTTTTTCCAGAAATTGTTTGGGGGTTGGGGCAGCATCCTGATTAACATTCTGATTGCCATCTGTGTAGGAATAATCCTACTGGTGGTATGTGTGTGCTGCTGCATCCCCTGCATAAAAAGACAGATTAAAAATTTTGTAGACATTTCAGTTTCAGAAACCTTATACCAAGATGCTGAACTTGAATTGCTAAAAAAACTGAAAATGCTTTCATGAGCTTAAAACTGAATGACTCTCAACTGCAAATCCTGAGCAGGAAGAGGTTAGGGGAAGAAAAAAAATTGCTTATGCTTATCTTGAAAGTAGAATAAAAGTATTAAAAGGGGGAAATATTAGAAAAATATATAATAGTAATATGCATGCTTAAAGCATTCGAGGTTTAAAAGGGTTAATACATGTATTCTGTTCACACTGCATGAATCTGCACAGCTATTAGAAACTCAAGAGACATTTCATTTCTGCTAATGTCATGAAACTTAGAGATATTTAATGTCTGCTTATGCCATGAGAAAATATGCAGCTGCTAGAAGCTTTGATAAAGAAAACAATAGATGCTTGAAAGTATAAACCATAGTCAGCATTACTTGTACCAAAGCTAGAAACGTACCTTGAATCTAGACAAAATTTAACATGTATTGGAACTGTACAATGGAAGAATTGAAAAGTTAAGGTGGGCTAAAATAAGCCCAAGGCCAGGTTGTTTCTCAAAATGTTTTTGCAAGACAGCAAATAATCCAACCATGTCAGCAATAAGTCCGATAACATTTTCTGTGAAACATACAGAAAGCTGTGTCCAACTACGTCAGCAATAGAATAGTAACATTTTGTGTTTGACATGAAGATAATTGTATAAGAATAACGTACTGATCACCAAAGAGCCAGACAAATCCTGTACATACATGCTTTGTCTCCTTGCTGCAAGTAATAAAGGGTGCCTTGCTTGAACCCAACGTGCATTGGTCTTTGACGTTTTTTCCTTTTACACACCCCCCTCTACAAATCCTAATTTACCTCCCTACTAACATGCCTCCCATATAGATGCCCATGGTATTTGGGACTCCTATGGTTTGGTGTGTGCAACTAGGCTTATAACGAGACTTAGTGGTAATTAGCCTATGAACAGCAGTGGCTAACATTTTTTTTTTGTTAAATTCGACCCATTTCCATGCAGGCCAACATTTTACAGCTATGTTACAATATACTCTGCAAAATTAAAGCATGAACAGGTGAGCAAGAGTTACACCTGCACTTTAGATCATCACACACCAGGTATAGAAGGGACCGGCAACATCCTGGAACACAGATTTTAGCATAACAAGGTGTAAATAAATACAAATTACTGGCTAAAGAGGTTGCACTGTAGTACACAGGGTACAGAAAAGAAAAAACATGTTATGCTTCCTTTGTATGTGAACTTAGTCTTTCATAATGACACTACGGCAAGTTGACTTGTATACAAATTTCTACAAAATGATAGGTGGAATTTTTGGGGTTAGAAATGCAGTACAGATTCAGAATACAGCTTTACCAAGTTGCCATTTTTTTTTTTTTTTTACACTACATGTATGCCTCACCCCAAGCCACAAAACACACTGACTAAATAAAATACTGGCATTTGTAAGTAGGTTCAAATTCAGGCCAGAATGACCATTTAAAATGATAATGGATAGCAACACGTTATAGTCTATCTGCGAACCAACAAATGTAAAGACGGTTAAAAATACTTATTGTGGTGAAGCATGAAATGTTCAGTCGCTTTGAATCCATGAGCAGAATATAAAAGCATTTTATTAGGTGATAATCTCTTGCAAAGTTACAGGTATAAAGTTAAATATTTTGGAGCAACAGGTACAAAGTTAAAGATTTTGGAGCAACAGGAGATTTACATATACAAGGAAAAAAAATTCCCTCATCCCATGTACACAGAAAATAGCCCAAGACTTCAAATGATACAATTGTCCAGATGTACATTTAATTAAAATATTTAAAACAAGTGCGTTAAAATCAAAACAAGACAGGAGGCTGCTGCATGCAAAATATGAAAGTAAAAGTAGTGCTGTCGGTTGCTCTTTAAATGAGAATACTTAGTCAATGACATACCTCTCTCTCTTTTCTGGGAGAAGCAACAGAAAAGTTATGCACTCACCATAATACTCCATCTGTGTTGCCCATTTTCATTGTTCAACCATTAGATTCGGATCAAACCCCCAGATCAGACTTTGGTGCTTTTTCTAACTTGTGAAACACTGAAAGCTCTAGAGATCCTCTCTTACCCACAATGCACTAAATATTTAAGTTAAGCACTCACCATAACTATGAAACTGTCCATTTTCATTCTTCAACGTATGGGTCTTGGATCAGACTCTGCCGATCTCTATAGTTTCTTTGAGCCAACTCTAGAGCTCCTCCCTTTACCCATAATGCCCCTAACTTTTCAATTATCTCAGGTTTGCTGCTACTAAATAGGTCAGAAGGCACAAGCACTTATAAAAGCTTTTAATCATGACTATAAAAAGGCAAGACAAACACAGTAGGAGATCAGACTGGGAACAATGGTTCCCATATACCTCACCAGGTCACTCCCAAGGGATAAGGACAGGAGGAAGAATGAAAATAGTTATGATAAGTACATAACTTAAATATCCGATTATGTCATTTTCATTCATTCCTCAATGTATGGGACAGAGTCCCCAGCTATGATAATCTAGGGTGGCCCTCGTGGAATAATATTCAAGAGAACTGTGGAGCCAAAGGGAGCCCTATTACCGGATAGGATGTCCAACTTGTAATGAGCAATATATGCATGGGAATTAGACCAAGTGGCTGCAGCACAAATGTTATAAGTTGCATCTCTAGCCCAAAAAAAGCAGATGCAGCAATGGATCTAGGTAAAGAGAAATCTCTTGGAGAATATACAAGGGAAATTCCACCTATAATCCATTTTGCTGTAGTAACTTTAGAAACTGGTTTTCCTAATTTGTGTCAAAATCCTTTTGTTCTATGTAGGTAAAAACAAAGCTGTCTGCGCACATCTAAGATGTTATATGTATTCTAATTTATTGTCAGAATTTGGAAAGACTGGTAAACTGATTACTTCATTCATACTGGACTCTTTGGTAGGAAGGATTTATACACAAGGTCACCCTATCTTTGTGGAAATCCAAATAAGGCAGTTTTGACGAGTGTACAGAGTTCAGAAACTTGCCTTGCTGTATAACAGCAACCAGAAATATTGTTTATGAAAAATTCCAGGTCTGATATGGCTGAAGGTTCAAAAGGGGAGAGTTAAAGTGTGTAGCAAAATTACAATATCCCAGGGTACAGTAGGGTGTCTCTTACTGTAGGGTCCAAGTAGAAGAGTCCCCTTAAGAAAAGGTTTACAATTTTTTGAAGAAGCTGGGGGGAAAGCTTTATGTCCTCCGTGGTAATTAAAAATGTCTGCAAGCTGAACTGCTACAGTGGAAAAACTGGCACAGTCTTAAAAAATTTAAGCCAGAAAATTGGAGCTGTGAAGGGATCCAGCTTTTATTCTGCCCAATATTAGAATCTCTTCCATTTACTCATGTAAATCTTCCCGGTAGAGGTTTTCTGAGATGAGGATAAAATCTGACTAAGTGGAGAGGAAAGCCTGAACTGTCTAGTTATCATTGGAGCTGGAAAAACCACACAGTTCACCTGAGGTGCTGAACGTCTGGATGAATCATCCCTGAAGGGTGCAATAATAGTTCTGGACTGGGGTCCAGTGTCCAAGGCGGACATTGAAGAGGAGACCATAGGAATAGGAACCACTCCTGCTGAAGTCAGAAAGTAACAATAAAGATTACCTTGCTCTTCAACTGTTGTGCTTTTTTTTTTTTTTAAAAAAAAAGAGAAATTTGAGTATTAAAGGAAGGGTAGGATAAGCATACAGAAGACCGGGGGGCCAATCATGGACTAGAGCATCTTTTGGTGACTCTCACAAAGGGGAAATTAGGGCAGTGAACCTATTGCACTTGTGGAGGGGAAAGGCAAAGGAGGTCAAAGCCAGGTTGACCCAATGATGACAAAAAAAGAAATAAATAAAAATACACGTGTATCCATCATTACAGGATTGTGAGACCACTCATGCGGCATCAGGATAGATCTGCTGAGTTTGTCAGCTAAAACATCGGATTTCCTGGAATGCAAGCTGCTATAAGAAAGCGGTTGGAGGAGATTGGCCACTACAAAAAACTCTCAATGCTTCTCTGCAAAGAGGATAAGATCTGGTTCCCCCTGTTAGTTAAATGTACCAAACTGACCGTCTGGATAGCAATTGTACCTAGAGGGAGAGAGCTGAAAGGCCTGCAATACTAGTAGGACCACTCTCACCTCTAATACATGGAACAGTCCATTCCAGTAAGTGCCACCCCCCAAATAGGAGGCATCCATGGTCAGTATGGTCTCTTGGGAAAGAAAGATTAATGCACATCCCTGATCAAGCTTGTAGGACTGGATCCAATGAAGTAGGGAATCTTTATAGGACACTTCAACGGCTGTCGAAACATCAACCATTGTACTGACAGGGTCCACTGGAGAATTCTCATGTGAAATTGAGCCGTGAGTAATAAGGTGATTGCTGTAGCCATCGACCCTAAGGCTTGAAGAACAAATCTCGCAGGAGGATAGAGAAGATCCAGAATTTGTCCGACATTCAGTCTTACAGAATGAATTCTGCTCTGAGGTAAGAATGTGAACAGTTTGACTATGTCCAGGTGAGCTCCTATAAACTCCAAGATGAACTGGTTGAAGTTGGGACGTGGAAATATTTACTGTGATCCCTAGGAATGCACACAACTGCAACAAGTAATTTCTGGCCTCCTCTAAGAGATGCTTAGTTGGTGCAGAAAAAAGCCAGTTATCTAAATAAGAAAACACCCTGAATCCATGCAGTCTGAAATGAGCTACAACAAAGTACAGTTTTGTACCTACCATAAATGTAGATGTTAGAGTGCTCATACAGCTGCAGTCATAACAGATGGGTTATACTGCCGTCAGGCGGGTCCTCGGTCGGCCGAATTCCAAAGTCTAGGTCCGGCGTCTGTTGTCGTCGCTTCCTCCCGGACGTCAGTGCGACAGGGGTATAAAAGAGGCAGCCGGCGCCATTTTCTTCAGTTTTTCTTGCCCCAGATTTCAGGTGCCCCCAGAAGGAAGGCAAACATAATGTTATGCAAAAATGCAATGTTGATAAATCAAAAACAGTAGTTGCAAGCAAATACACCATAAAAGAATACCCCAAAAGGTTATATGAAAAGTGGTTGTCATAAGGCCTGTCCTAAGAGGGGTTGGAGGGAGGGAAACCTGGACTGCAGCTGTATGACCACTCTAACATCTACATTTATGGTAGGTACAAAAAACTGTACTATGTTCATCGTGCATACAGCTGCAGTCATAACAGATGGGAAGAATCCCAAAGCTAAGTAAGGGTGGTAGGCACTAAATGGAACTAGGAGGGGCTAGGATGCCCTGCAGGACTGCTGTGGCAAAGCCCGCTCTAGATTTAGAGTATAGTGGGAGGTGATGGCGCTTGGAGAAAGTGTGCACTGAACTCCAGGTGGCTGCTTCCAAAATATCCTTGGTAGAGACCCCCCTGAGGAAGGCTGCAGAGGTAGCTGTGGCTCTGGTGGAGTGGGATCTGATGAATGCAGGCACAGTTTTTCCATGAAATGAGTAACAAAAGCGTATGCAGTGGGCTATCCATTTTGAAATTGTCTGTTTGGAAATAGCCTTTCCTTGAGCACCTGCAGCATATGACACAAAGAGTTGCTCAGATTTCCTGAAGGGCTTAGTCCTGTCCAAATAACAAAGTTGTCTGTGAATGTCCAAGGAATGTAGTAGTCTTTCCCCTTTGTTTTGTGGATTAGGATAAAAGGTAGGTAAGTGGATAGTCTGATTCAAAGCTACACTGGATACTATCTTTGGCATAAAGGTAGGGTTGTTTCGTAAGGAAACTCTATCCTGATGGAAAATGATGAATGGTTGCACAGCCATGAGGGCCTGTAGCTCTGAAACCCTGCGAGCTGAGGTGATAGCCAGAAGAAAGGCTGGTTTTCCATGACAAGTAATGTAACTGATGAAGAAGCTGGCTTGAAGGGAGGAAGGGTCAGCTTTTCCAATACGAAGTTGAGGTCCCAAGCAGGGACTGGTAGCTTCCTTGGGGGTTTTATATTCTTTGCCCCTCTGAGGAACTGCCTTAAGAGAGGATGAGAGAATAAAGGAGGATCTGTGTTGTATTGTGCAGAAATGGCTGAAGCGTGGATCTTGGAGGAGAAGGAAAGTCCATTGTTTAACATCTCAGCTAGGTACTGTAAAATTTGAGGTATATTTATTACCCAAGGATTCTGCCCCTTTTGATTCCAGGCACAAAATAGTTTCCATTTTGCAGAGTAGGCCTTCCTAGTAGAAGGTCTTCTGGCCTCCAAGATGACATCCTGCACCTCCTTGGAGAGGAGAAACTGTTGGGAAATCAAGGAATTCTCCATGCAGCTAGATTTAGAGTTTTGAGATGGCTGGGAAGAGTTTTGTAGTTGTGCTGGGACAACAGAAGAGGGACTAGAGGTAGGATCCATGGTGGGGAATGTGTCAGGCACTTCAGGAGCGGATACCAGTGTTGCCTTGGCCAGACTGGAGCAATGAGAATAATTTTCGGCCTCTCTGCTCTGGCTTTTAATAGAACCTTGGGCAGCAGAGGAAGAGGCGGGAAGGCATAGACTGTCAATGTTGCCCAATTGAAGGAAAGTGCGTCCACTTTCCAGGCCTGTGGATGATAGGTCCTTGAACAAAATTTTTTCAACTGGCAGTTTCTGTGGGTAGCAAAAAGATCTATGTCTGGCTGTCCCCATGCCTGAGTTATCTTTGTGAAAATTTGAGGATGCAACTTCCATTCGTGTGGATCTGTCATATTTCTGCTTAGATTGTCTGCCAGTGTGTTTTCCTTCCCTGGCAGGAATTGTGCCTGTAGTCGAATTTTCAGTTCCAGTGCTGTGTTCCATAGGGTCATGGCTTGCCTGCACAGGGGGTATGAATGAGTTCCCCCCAGTTTGTTTATGTACCACATCACTGTGGTGTGGTCTGTCCGTATCAATAGCTGGCCTGGATGCAGTAGGTCTTTGAAGTTCATAATAGCCTTTTGCACGGCTAGCATTTCCTTTTGGTTGATGTGAAGCAGCTTCTCTTTTCATGCCCATTTTCCCTGAATGCACTGATCTGTCATGTGTGCTCCCCAGGCATAGTCTGAGGCATCTGTTGTGATGATTTGAGTTGCTTGAGGTACACAAAGTTAGACCTGTGTTTCTTTGGCAAGCTTGAGCCCACCACAAATTCCTTTTGAAGGCATGGAATGAGTGGTATAATTTCTTCCAAGCTGTGGCTATGTTGAGACCATAAGTTTAGGTACCACTGAAGTTTCCTCATATGCAGCTTTGCACATGGGATTAGTAGGATGCAAGATGCCATGAATCCCAGTGCCTGCAGGACTTTCCTAGCAGTTAGCCTGGTGTAAGTTGCCATTTTTCTGAAGTATTGAGACAGTTGCCCTTGCTTGTCTGGCGTGAGGTAAGCCATCTGGGTGGTTGTATCCAAGCTGGCACCCAGGAAAATTATTTGTTGAGAGGGTATTAGTTTTGATTTCTTTTTGTTGACTGTGTATCCCAGGAAGTTTAACAGTTTTATTACAAACGCCAGGTGCTGCAATAGTATGTCCTTGCTTTCCGCTTGGATCAGGCAGTCGTCCAGATATGGGTAGATTTGTATCCCTTGTAGTCTGCAGAAGGCGATTACTGATGCCAGGCATTTCGTAAAAACTCTGGGCACAGTAGATAAGCCAAAGGGCAATGCAGAGAATTGGTAATGGGTTGAACCTGCAAGAAATTTGAGGTATCTTCTGCAATCTTGTCTGATAGGGACATGCAGGTATGCCTCCTTGAGGTTCAATGTTACCAGCCAAGACTCCTTGCCCAGCATGGGAAGAAGCTGCTGTAATGTGAGCATCTTGAATTTTGGCACATGTAGATATGAGTTTAGGATGGATAGGTCTAAGATAGGTCACCAATCTTTGTCTTTCCTTGGTACCAGGAATAGTCTGGAATAAAACCCTTGACCTTGTTCTTTTGCAGGTACTTCTTTGCTTTCATGTCCATGAGAGCTGAAATTTGTTTTTGTGCCTCTGCCCTTTGATTTTGTGGCAGGTTTGGCATGCCTCATTTTTGGAAGGGTGTGAAAGTGGAACCTGTAGCCTCGGTCTATAATGTCCAGAATCCATTTGTCTTTTGTAACAATATGCCAATTTTTTGAGAATAATGTCAGTTTTCCGCCCAGAGGTGCTGCCATTAAAGCTTTGCTTGGCAGGTGTAGGGGGAAGTCATTGTGTCTGTTTTCTAAGAGACTGTGATCTATCTTCTCCACCTCTTGGGGTTGATGCTTGCCACTGTCTGGCTCTGAAAGATCCTTGAGGTTGCCCTCTACCCCTTGGACGCCTGTATCTGCCCCCTTGAGGTCTGTCCGTGGCTGGAAAGGACCAATTTTTTGAAGGCCAGTTTCTGCTGAAACGTGGAGGCTGTACCTGCAGGAAATCTTTCACTGTTTGCATTGATTTCGCTTTTTCCTCCATTTTCTTTAGCACCTCCTCTGCTTTAACACCAAACAACACATCTTTTGAAGAGGTGCATCTAATAATTTAGCTTTGACATGATCTGGTAAGGTTTGCTCTTTGAGCCAAGCATGCCTACGTATAACAGACCCCGTAACAGCAGCTATACACGAGGCCTCTAAAGCAACTAAACCACACTGCAAGGTATGTTTACCGACTTGCTCTGCACCATGCAACAAATCCTGCAACTCTTAAATCTGGTTGTGTCATCTTGTTTTTCAGCTGAGATATCAAAAAATGTTGATACTTTAACATATGGAACTGACAGTTTAATGCCCTCAAGTGGCCGAGGTGTACACCTTTTCCCCCACCTTTCTAAAGATCTGGAATCTCTCTCAAGGTAATGGGTTTTTAGCAGTAGAGGCCTTAATTTCCTTGGGACCCTGTGAAATAGTTTCTGGGTCAGCAGTATGGCTTTTATATTGGAACTGGTGAGAATCAGAAACCCGGTAATACCAGTCTGGTTTAACAGGAGCTGGAGGCAAAGAATCAGGATTAAGGCTGGCTTCTGTGTACACATCATCCAATATATCTAAAACAGGAGGGATAGCCAGAGGCCTATGCTGGGGGAGCAGAAGAAATTCCCTTAGCCTTTTCTTGGAATCTAAGTAATCTTGGCCTTCCCGGTGAAAGTGTTCCCTCAATGTATGCAGGGTTTCCCCAAAAGAGAAGTCCTCAGGGGGAGAGACCGAGGGAATAGACTCCTCTGCATCAGAGTCTTCGAATGGAGAATAGGCACAATCCTGGTCCTCAGATAGCTCTGAGGTAATAGAAGCTTGATCTGAGGAAGGGTAGTCTTCCTGCAATCTGGGCCTTTTGTCAGAGGGGGGTTAAGAACCCCTGATAAGAGTAATCAAATCCTCAGCCATTTTAAGCATCTGTTTTTTAGGCATGGTGCCTTGAGAGGGTGTCTGAGGAACCTGTTTTTTGGTTTTCATGGCCGTTTTAGATTTAGTGAAGGCTTTAATAGAGAAGGAGGAAGGCCTGTCTAAATTCTGAGTTTCCCCGCCAGGAGTGGCGTCAGTATCTGTAGTAGGAATGGGGGCAGAGGAGCCTGCGAACTCGGGTACTGAAGGCACCGGTAATGCATTGTCATTACTCAGGGGCTGCGTAGGCGCCTCGTTGAGTACTGGAGAACCGGTAGTCAGCCTTAGAGTGGTATCAGTAGGTGGAGCGGACCTCGTATGCCAGTCCTTATCTTTGCGTTTTTTGCTCGAAACTGGAGTCGCAGTATCAGACGACATAATATAAATGAAATTTTTTGCCAAAAAAGTGGAGGGCGAACTCCGCCCGATGCTTAGTAGTGCGTTTGTTGAATCTAGCACAACAACGGCAGGCCGAGATGTCATGGTCTGGGCCTAAGCAAGGTATATAATGAGTGAAAATCCTTATGCGGTATTTGCTTCCCACATGAAATGCAATTATTAACTTTGGCTGACATCGGTCTGAGGCAAGAAAGTTTCCCCAACGGGGAACTTGGCTTTCAAGAAGACTTCGGCTGAAATACTTTCGTAAATCTCAGGAGCTGGCCGACCGGCACTTGCGAACTGCTTCTGCTTCGGGCACCGCGCAGCAAGAAAGACTGAAGAAAATGGCATCTGATGCCTCTTTTATACTCCTGTCGCACTGACGTCAGGGAGGAAGCGACGACAACAGACGCCGGACCTAGACTTTGGAATTCGGACGACCGAGGACCCGCCTGACAGCAGGATAACCCATCCGTTATGACTGCAGCTGTATGCATGATGAACATCTGCCATACATTTGATGAACACCCTGGGGCAGTTGTTACCAAATTTTATGGGCTGAAATCCACTTTCAAAAATGGTAAACTTTTCACGACCCACTACACACACGTAAATCACACATGGTCCACTTTAAAGGAGAAGACACCTTCACCACAGAGTGTTTAAGGATTTAAAAGGGGCCATGCAACCTGTTCTCATACTTCCATTAGCAGAGCTGGATCACGGTCAAATGGAGCCCTAAGCATGGTAACAGGTTGGGGTCACACACAGCAGCCTCCTCACCAGCCATACCAGTGTACCATTACTTGGCTATTTCTCCCTAGGTACCCTGAACACTGTTCATACCTACTAGTGTGCATACTGGCTTTCTTATTTACTTCTACATTGATTACAGATATTGAAATAAAATGCACAAACGCCAATAGCCACTTGCTAAACAATATGGTCTCACAGTGAACACAGACTAAGCAGGTGCAGTTCTCCATTGAAGCTCACATTCACGGAAAAGGCATTAAAACCCAAATTCAAATAACTGGTAAACAACTTTACATTTCAGAGTTTAATCTACAAATTCAGTGTCTGCTGCCCTTTAAGAATTAATTGCCTATGTTACATTTAACAATTGGCAAGCTCGTAATATTGCAATAGGGAAAGACAGTGACACCAACAAGTTCCTAGTTACTAGCCATCTTGTACAAAGGAGGACACACTCGGGAATGCAAAACTCCTATCCCCCTTTAAAATGCACCAAATCAGCAACTAGGGGATTACACATCATGCCTCCATACCTCTCAACCTCTTAGCACAAGAGGTCTGGACAAAACCTAAAATAATGACAGAGGTCAAAGGCTCCAAGACAGGGAGAGATTATAAACACCGCTCTTGTAGACTTAGAAAGTTGCTAGAACAGCAGCATTTGTCTTGGCATGCATTTTTCAGAAGGAAATGAAGTCTGAAACTCAAACATATGCATTAATTAGTTATTTCAGTCCTCAGTGATTTGTAAGAAAACTAAATTTTATGCGGAATAGGCCAAAAATATGAGGCAAACATCCGGACAATTGAGAGGTATGCAAACCTCTTAGTGCAAGAAATCTGGACAAAGCCTAAAATAATGTGGCTACAATGGCCCAAAAATAGGGATAGAGTTTAAATATTGCTCTTTACCTTGGAAAGTTGCTAGGATAACAGGATTTGTGTTAGAATGCATTTTCTGAAGGATATGAAGTCTGAAACTCATTTAGTGACTTTAGTCCTCTACGGTTTACCATAAAACTGCACATTTTATGAGAAAAAAAGAATCTATGGAGGATAAATCTGGACAGTATAGAGGCATGTTAAATGGGTGCACGCACACGCACCTTTTCTCTGCTCTCACACAGCAACGTACACATACACAAACCTACTCTCTCACGCAATGCATACACACCCACCCACCACCTCTTATATGATTAGAATGGCTGCTAAAAAAAATTACATATACACTCTTCCTTCTAATATAAAAAAACAAACAAACCATTTTAAATTACACATGCACACCTTCTGCTGGTAAATAACAGCTAGTTTAATTCCCAATGCAGAATGGATGGATTTAATAAATGTTGGTATAATATGACACACACACACACCATGGTCCCTATGCCTCGAAAGGCCAATGCCAATGCAGTGTTGATTTTTTTTTTTTTTTTTTTAATGTTGAAGCCTTCTGGCCAAACACAACCACCCAATCAAAACCCACCTGACCCCTTTGGGAACCTCTGTCTGTCCCTGTGGCTGGACTGAAATGTATTAATGTAGATATCTTCGACAGCACCCATTTTGTTGTGATAGTAAGCATCTTAAAGATTTAGAGAGCACATCCAGTCGTCCTTCTGTCGAAGGGGCAGAGTGAACTGAACCGTGACACTCTGGAACTTGAGTTCTTCACTAACTGATTTAGATGACAGACATTCAGAACAGGTCTAGGGTCCTGTGATTTCTTTGGGACTAAAATGAACCTCGAGTAAAATTCTGGGTCCTGCTCAAGTCTGTTGAGAACCTTTGAATGACTCTAGCAGCTTTTGGATTTCTAAAGTTGACAGCTCCCTCTGGGTGGAACATCTCTTTTGTGAGGAGTTTTGTGAAAAGGGAATGAAGTAACCTCTGGATATGATCCTTTGCACTGAACAGTCTCTTGTGATGGCTGCCCAGGTGTCTGGGTGAACCCCAAAAACACCCCCCCCCCCGACTACCTCCAGAAAAGAACAGGTCAGGCCATCTTTCAGAAGTGCTGAAAAGCCTGTCCGAGACAGAATCTAGAGAACCTTGTTTCTGTGGACCCTCCTCTGATGGGGGTAAGATTTGGTTCCTCTGATGTACCAGACCACAGACATAGCTGGTCTTCATCACAATGGTCCTGGAGGGGAGAGCATCCTGGAAAGCCTGCAATGCTAAGATGGCAGTTCTTATCTCCAGGACATTGATATGCAAACTGGCCTCTTTGGGGGACCATAGTCTTGTACCGTCTTTCCTAAGAAACACCCCCCACCCAATCTGGGAAGCATCCGTGCTCACTATGGCTTTGGCTTTGGGCTGAGGAAGAGTGAAGTGGCAACCTTGAACTTTATCAGATTGAATCCACCACAGTAGTAATTTCTGCATGCCAGAGTCATCTTTATGTGGGTGGACTGAGGATGGTGGAGGACAGACCATTAAGTTGCTAGGGTCCACTGAAGGATTCCAATAAGGCATCTTGCTAATTAAACAGTTGTCCAAAATCTTACCATAACAGATGTCCCTCATGTTGCAGTAGTCTTTACATATTTGTTGTATTCTGCCCATCGACCCAATGTCTGGCTTGTATATAAAAGCTTAGAGCCACTGCCTGCATGTGGGACGTCGCATAAAGCCACCAACATCAGCAGCCATAAAAGAGATGTCCACACATACAATCTTCAGAATAAGAAAGCCCCATAAGAAAGTAGTCCAAAAAGAGTCTAAGGAGATCATTCTAGGAAAGAGCAAGTTGTAGGGGGGTGGGGGGTATAGAATACTGCAACATAGAAGAGATGGACATCTATAGTTATGGTAAGATTTTACACAACTACTGTTATGTTCTTCTACTCAGTGTTGCAGTATTCTTTACATATGGGAGAGAATAAAGCTGAAAGGGAACCCAGGGAGGATGATACGGTAGGAAAAAGTTAAGAGGAAGCATTTTCCAGGAATCCATGCAGGATCACCCTGGCAAAACCTGCTCTGGACCTAGAAACAGCATCCAATTTGTAATGTTTTGTAAAGGTATGAAAGAATGACGTGGTGGCAGCTTCCAGTATGGAAAGAGCATCTAGACTTTTAAAGAAGATGCATGTGGATGCCACTGATCTAGTGGAATGGGCCTTAACAGATGCTGATAAAAGACTTCCATAGAATTCATAGCAAAACACAACAGCCTTAGAGAGCAGTGTAGAAAAGGTTTGTTTGGATACAGGCAAACAGGGCCCTGGGATGAAAAGAAAAAGTTGGTCAGATGACCTAATGGACTTATTTTTGTCAAGGTAAAATGAGTCCTTTATGAACATCCAAGGTATGCAAAATATGCTCACTAGGGGATTGTGAC
Source organism: Protopterus annectens (assembly GCF_019279795.1). Classification (NCBI taxonomy): domain Eukaryota; kingdom Metazoa; phylum Chordata; order Ceratodontiformes; family Protopteridae; genus Protopterus; species Protopterus annectens. Next base: position 417,899,449 of record NC_056734.1, read on the forward strand.
GAAGGGAAGGTAGGCAATTGGATGGACTGACAAACAGGCAACTCACTCACCACTTTGGGCATGAAGGTTGATAACTTCAAGGATACTCTGTCCCTATAAAAAACACAGAAAAGAAAGGAAGATATCAATACCTGAATCTCAGGGACCCTTCTAGCAGAGGTTAAGGCTACTAGAAGCAGTTTTCCACATACAAAACTTCTAAAAGCAGTAGCTGCTGGTTCCAAAGGAGCCTGAGTAAGCTTTTCTAACACACAGTTAAGATCCCAAGGAGGAGAAGGAACTGGTTTCTTAGGGGGGGGGGGGTCTTAAATGTAGGACACCTTGAAGAAAAAGCTCAACTGCCAACCTGGAAACAAAGGGGGGAGTTAAAGGAAAAACAGGCAGACAAAGCAGAACAATGGGCTTTAACGGAGGACTAAGACCGACCACTGTTGAGCAAGTCACAGGTAAAGTACTACGGAAATCTCCGCACCAAAAGGGATCCTTTCCTTTTTTGGCACCAAATGGAAGATCTTCTCCACTTGGAAATGCAAGATCTTCTAGTATTGGACGTCCTGGCCTCCTTCCAAACCCGTAGAACATCCTTAGAAAATAAGTGCCTGAAAGGGATCAAGAGTTTATCACCCACAGTTAACTGCAGGGCTGATACACAGGGGTGAATCAATGATCCCTTGTCCTGAGTGAGCAGATCCATCCGGTGAAGTAACTTGTAGTGATGACCCTCCGGTGAAGTAACTTGTAGTGATGACCCTTGGCCAACGGAAGAGGGAACCAGTTCAGTCTTGGGCAAAAGGGGGTCAACTAGCAAGATTTTGCATTTCTCCTGTAGAAGTTTTAACAGCACTTTCTGAATTAAGGGGAAGGGGGCAAATGCATAAAGAAACATCCCCTTCCATGAGAAAGACAGCGTCCACCTTGAGGGTGAGGGACCCTCGCACAAAAGCAAGGAAGTGGTCTGTACACAGGGGGTCCAGTTCTGGAGTATTCCACTGGTGAACTACATCCAGGAAGGGGAAAAAAAAAAAAGATATATGTGGGTATAAACGCATTAAGTCTCACCAAGTATTGTAAGGCAAACAAAAACACTGGAACCACGAGTAGCTCAGTTTAAGTAGATGCAAATAAAGAAAAATTTCACATTATCCACACTGCTTCTTCAGGCATTCAGCCAATTCCCAAGCCTTGATGGCCAGGCGACAGAGAAAAAGTTAGGTCTTACCATAAACATTCCATCTGTGTTGCAGATCTTCATTCATTCAATACTGATAGAGCCAAGTCCCCAGCTACTTTTAGTCCTGTGTGGCCCTAAGAAAGGATACTCCTGAGCACCATAGAACCAACGCTCTTCCCTGGAGGCCAAATCCAATTTGTAATGAGTGACAAAGGTATGTGGACTTGCCCAAGTGGTTGCTGCGCAGATATCATCCATAGAGGCTCTGGAGTGAAAGGCCACTGAGGTTGCTATCTAGTAGAGTGAGCCTTTATTTTGGAAGGCAAGGCCATTTTGTTTTGTTGGTATATGAAAGTAATGGCATTTCTGTGCTAAGATAAGGTCATTTTGGAAACCGGCTTACCCATCCTGGGTCCTGGAAATGCTTCAAAATTGATCCATTTTCCCCAGAGAGATTTTGTTCTGTCCAAGTAAAAATGAAGTTCCTATGAACATCAAGGGTATGTAGAAGGTACTCTCCTTTGAGTGATGGGGAAAGAAAACAGGTAGGTCAATAGATTGGTTGATGGAAAAAAAACAGAAAAAAACCTTGGGCAAAAAGGAGGAATTGGTACTGACAGAAACTATCCTTGTGGAAAATCAAACGCAGTCTCTTGACACTCAAGGTCTGCAACTCAAACTCTTCTTGCTGAGGTAAGGGCTACTAGGAGTAGGGTTTTCCAGGACAAAAGTTTTATATCGCATGAATTAGAAGGCTCGAATGGAGGACTTGATGATTGAAGCGCCAATATCAAGTCCCATGGCTCTGGAGGGGGCTTGACAGGAGGTTTAATATGCAATACATCTTTCATGAAGGTTTTGCACAGTCGATGTGACATAACTAATGAATTGTCTATTCCATTGTGAAAACTTGCAACAGCTGCTAAATGTACTGTAATTGTAAGGTGCTGAAGCTCCAGCGTGCAACAGGGTAGCAAGATATTCTAGGATCTTCTGAATAGGCATAGAGAAAGGATCCACGTTTTGTTCTTGGGCCCAAAGAGAACATAGTCCAGTTACTGAAATAAAGCTTTCTGGTGGATGGATTGTGTGAAGCCAGGAGGACCTCGCGAACAGGGGATGAAATATCAGGTAGCCTGGCAATCATTAGAAGTGGAGAAAACAAGCTGCGACCATGACGCTGTGGAGATTGGGGTGAATCAATCCCTGAGGGTGAGTCAGCAGTCCTTGAGACTGATCCAGAATCCATGGGCTGTGAATCAGGTGAGGCCACAGAAATGGGAACCAGACTAGACTGGGTCAATACAGGGCAATTAGGATCACTGCTTCTCAACTTTTGAGCTTTCTGTATAAATTTTGGGATGAGGGGAAACGGAAGAAAGGCATACAGTAGACCCAGGGACCAATCATGCGTCACAGCATCCCTCGGTGACTCCCACTGAGGGGGGGAGGGGTCAGGGCAAATTAGCTTCTGCATTTGTTGTTTAGGGGTGAAGCAAACAGGTCACGGCAAGGCCTGCCCCAGTAACAGAAGATTTGAGCAGCTATAATCAGGTCGAGGGACTGTCTGCAATGAGATTGAAGCTCCCAGAAATGTGAGTCACTATGAGAAAGTAGATGGAAGACATCATCCAATGTCAAATTCTCATGGCTTCCCGACATAGGTAAGACCTGGTTCCGCCTTGTTTGTTGATATACCAGACTGACATGTCTGATATTACTGCAATAGTCCCGGAAGGAAGGGATATGTGGAATGCTAAGAGAACTGCCCTCAATTCCAGGATATTTATGTGCAAATTGGCCTCTATAGGGAACCAAGTGCCTTGGACTGTTCTTCCCTGGAAATGCCCCCACCCAAACAGGGAAGCGTTCGTGGTCACCATAGCCTTGGGCTGGGGAAGACAGAACGGTCGACACCAAAGATTTGTTTCTGGCTTCATCCACCATAGCACTTTTTCCTTGCAAAAGTTTGTAAGGGGTATCATGTGGTCGAGTGGGTGGGTTAAGATAGACCTTTGTGATGAAAGGAGTCACTGTAATAGTCTCATGTGCAACCTTGCCAGGGGTACTAAGGTAATGGTTGTTGCCACACAGCCTAATAGTTGTAGCACTAGGCGTGCTGGTACAAATGTCTGTGGAAGGAGAACTTTAATCAGATTTATTTTTGAAAGCCTGTGAGAAGGAAGGGAAGCTTGACAGGATGCTGTGTCGAAGATTGCTCCAATGAATTTGTGTTCTTGTTGGAGACCTGTTTGACTTTTCCATATTTACTGCGATACCTAGGTGAAGAGCAAGGCCTTAAGTGTAAGAGACCGAGAATGAGAAGGTTCCTGGTTGTGGCGATGAGCCAATCGTCTAGCTATGGAAACACCTGGAATCCTTGTAATCAGAGATGAGCTACTATGACTGCCATACATTTGGTAAACACTCGAGGGGGCTGTTGAGACCAAAGGGAAGTACCCTGAGCTGGTAGTGATTGGCTCCCAGCCGTAAGCAAAGAAATCTCCGGGAGTGTTTGTCCGTCCTTATATGGTAATACGCACTCTGAAGGTCTATAACAGCACATCCAGTTGTCCTTCCCCAGAAAGTGGAAAATGGACTGCACCATAATCATCCGGAATTTTTGAGGTTTGATGGATTTGTTTAGTAGGCTGAGATCCAGGATTGGTCTCCAGTCTCCCATCTTTTTCAGCACTACCTAGAGTAAAAACTGGATCCTATTTGGTCTGGTGGGACTGGTTGGAAGACTGTTTCTTAGCAGCTTTTCGATTTCCAAGGTTGCAGCATCCCTCTGACTGGGTGGAACGTCTAATATTTGTTTTACGGGTCTGGGAGTGAGAATGAATAGAATAGGATAGCCTCTGCATATTATTCTCTGCACCCATGAATCCGTTATGAGTTGCCCGGCTTGTAGGTGCAGAGAGAATAGTCCCAACTGCTTCCAGAGGAAAGCAATCGGGCCGCTGCTTAGGAGCACTGGGTCGGCCACAGAACGAATCCCTAGCGCCCTGGTTGCACAGACCCAGTCTGCCCCAAAAGGGACGTCTTCCAAATGAGTTGCTCCATCTGCCCTTGGGGGGAGATGCTCATCATCACAAGCAATGAAAAAACATACGTCCACAGCAGACCAGGTCTTTCTCACTGCATGATACTGAATCTTGCTTTTGGACCAAAGAGGGAAGATTCATCAACAGGTGTGCTTAAAAAGGAAGATTTGAAAGGGTCCGCAAAGTCACACAAACGCATCCATGATGATGCGGCTGCTCAAGCTGCCCCCTCTGTAGTGTGAGAAATCATGCAAATCGAGGAGTTCAAGATAGATTCTAGGGTAGCTAGCTGGGAGGCAACAGTATCACTGACTGTCTCAGGCAGTACCCCCCCCTCTGAAATTAGGTCTCTTTGGAGGAGAGTAAAGTGTGCTAGATAATTCAGAAACCGAATGGCAAAGGTCGCTGAAGTAAAGGTCTGTTTCCCCAGTCTGTCCAAAGCCCAAGACTCCCTGTTCAGGGGATGAACAGTACCCTCTTAGTGGCTGCCATGACTATGGAATCTACTACTAGTTGTTTGGACCAGTTGGGTTGGTCTTCAAGCGTGGACAAAATTTTATCAGGCCACCGAGGGACAGGTTATATGTCGTCTGGAGCCTTCCAGACATGCTGCACGATAAGCTTAATGAGCTCATCTGCAGGTGGTGTCACCCAGGAAGTAGATGGTGAGCATGGAAAGCCTGCAACACCACCAATTCCTCCAAAGGGCTAGAGGATTTCCAGTCTCCCCTCTGCTTGAGGATCTCGAAAAAGTCTCCAAATTATAAGTCTTCCGGGGGAAGACTGTCGGAACCCTTCTCCCTCATCGTAAATCAGGGTCTTCGGTGATGGATTCCTCAGGGGAATAGAGATGCTTCCTCTTGCAAAGTTTCTTCTGGGGTGGCTTCACAGTCAGGTCTTCTGAGGACAACTCCAGAGAAAGGGTTCCCTTCAAGGGGAGGTCTTGTGGATCCCGTGACAGATTCCAGAGTAGGAGGTTGGGACCGCTGCATGCTAGAAGGGGGTTCTGGTTTCGATGCCAATAGTGCCAACTGTGAGCCTGTAGAAGCGGGGACCCTCTCCAGCACTTGGAAAGCAGGCCCACCCAAAGAGGAATGGGAGCCCAAACACAGAAGAGCAACCTCAGAATAGAGGTCACACCACACCCTGACGAGCTCACCTCCAGGTGAAGAGGACTGGTAGCTGCCGGAGCCAGGACTGTAAACAGTGCCATAGAAAAAACAAAAATCGGTGCTGAACTAGGTATCACGTTGCTGACAGCCCAGTCACTGCTCTGAGGGTGCACCAGTTCCAAAGGAGCTGTGGCACAAACAGTCATCAGAGCAGACAGGGAAGCCTCCGCTGTTGGAGTGGAGAGTGCGCACCGGGATGGACATCGGTACCAAAATCTCTGAAACCTGAGAGGAGGTCAGAGGAGAATAAACAGGAGAATATGCCAGGAAAGTTTCCGTTCCAAGAGGGAGGGAAGGTCTAGTCGGGGTCGGTAAGCCTCTAGTTGCCAAAAGCTGATGCACAACCCTCACTACATCTTGTTCCGAAAGACTCCTGGTGGATCTGACAGACATTGCCAATAGAGATGCTGGTCTTTTCCATAAATTGACTGGATTGCAGCCCAAAGAAGGGTCCTAAGATGGGGAGTACCTTGTTCTGGCAGGATGCTCAGTCTTTGGAACTGCAGGTGTCAAAGGTGGATCCTTGTAAGTAGTTATCGTGGCCAGGGATGGTATGGATGCTGCTACAGGAGTAGGAGTCTGTCATGATAAAGGTCGGCACCAAGGGAGAAGACCGACCCCACTGCCAAAGCTGTCTGTGCCGACAGCAGGGAAGAAGTCTGGTGTCGACTACTCCAAAGAGCACAGAGATGTCAGCACTGAGTAACTCCATTTTTCTTTACGTTTAACATCCTTGTGTTTAGGAGGTGGCGAGACCTCCCTCCCAGAGAGTGCCTCCGAGATGGGCGTTTTCAACATACCCTTCAAAATAAGTTTGTTCTTCCATTCACCTAACGTAAGGTTGCCGAAACCAGAGCAAATATCACAAAACACGTTAATATGGTCAATGCCCAAACACCAGGAGTTGGGCTTCTTACGCACGCACTTATCACACTGCTTGAAACCTAGTTTCGCTTTATCAGACAGTATGGGGAAAAAAAAAAAAAAAAAAAAAGAACACTATAGTCCTGAAATACAACTATAACTACCAAAAAAAACCCACCAAGAAGTTATAGTAAAGCAGAAGAGATTTTTTTTTTTTTTTTTTTTTATATATAGATGGACGGAAGGAGTACCAACAATGGTACTAAGAAATACCAAAAAGTGGTAAGGGAAAGGGTCTACCAAAGGTAGAGGAGAGGGATCATACCAATGATGGTACGAAAAGTACTGAAGGTAGACTGTAGGGTTTAGTAAGAAGGTATAGAATTTAAAGACAAAAAAAGAGATAACCTTAAAGAAAAGTGACAAGAAAGTAATTATATTCGATAAAACAAAAAAACACTACACTTAGGCTTGGCACATCTGACAAGGAAAGCGGCAAATGAGACCTGGAGAGACTGAGAGGGGCATTGTGGGTAGGACTTGAGTTTTTGGCTGGCATGAGCTTGGTACCGGTTCAGAGGATGGAACTGAAGTCCTATTAGTAAGGAATTAATGAAGATTTACAACATCAGATAAGATTTTGTCGTCGTCCCCCCCCTGTTCATGTACCAAAGGACCATGGTATTGTCTGAGGATCTTGAGGAGTCCTGGTTGCAATAGAGTATGAATTGTCTATAGAGCTAGAATTAGAGCCCTCACTTCCCAGATATTGAAGCGCTACTTCCTTTGAGAAGGGCACCAAAGACCCTGAACTTTTTTGGAGGCAAAGGTTGCTCTGCAACCCAAAGTCTGAAGAGTCTGAAGAGTTGCTCAACTGGTAGAGGTATCAGAGGTAGGCCAGGGTTCTGATTAAGTTGTTGCATCCATCAATGTAACTTTTTTCAGACAAGGAAGAAAGGAAATCAAGACATGTAAGGGATGGGTATGCTGGGACCAAGCAGTCTTTAAAAAGCACTGGAACTTCCTCATGTGTAACTCTGCAAAGGGCAGCATGTGAATAGTGGAGGCCATGAACCCCAACAATCTCAAAACTCCCTGGCCGTGCTTGGAAGAACAGCCTCCATGAAGGTCTTGAGATAAGCTGCTTTCGCCACAGGAAAAAAAAAAAAAAAACATCAAGTCTGTGCAGAACCTGCACCCCAGGAATACAAGATCGTGATTTGGAGAGATGGATGATTTTTTTTTTTAATTTGAGAAACAGAACCTGCAGAAAAGGAGTAGCTATGCTCAGGTGCTGGGTCAACAAATCTGGACTTCTGGCCAGAAACAGCAGATCGTCCAAGTAAGGGTATACTTGTAGGCCTCTTACCCTTAACTAAACAAAAGCTGGGTTCAGGCACTTTGTAAATTCCCTTGGAGCAGTAGAAAGGCCAAAGGGCAAGGCGGTAAACTGAAAGTGCAAAGAACCCACAGAGAGAAACAAAAATTTACTGAAGTGAGGATGAACAGGGATATGCAGGTATGCATCCTTGAGATCCAGAGAAGCCTAGACGTTTTGAGGAGGTACCAGGGGAAGAGCAGGCAGGGATAGCATTCTGAAAGAAGGCACCACCTGGAAAGTGTTGAATAGGGAAAGATCTAATATAGTCCTCCAAGGAGGATCGTTCTTGGAACTAGAAACATCCTGGAGTAGAATCCTCTCCCCAGTTGAACTGGAAGGACAGACTGAATGATGCCTTAATGTGAAAGTTGAACAAGAAATCAAAGGAGCCAGATGCAGTTGACTTGGGGGGGGGGGGTTTGAGGTATTCCCTGAAAGGGAGGGAGAGTCCCCCAAGTCATTAAGTATCCGCTTCAGATAACTGAAATCACCCATGAGATCAGAGCGATTCCCAACCAAGCACAAAGAGATAAGGGGGTACTTGAAAGCGGGAACAGTGTGACAGAGGACTTGTCTGGGCTGAAACGGCTGCTGAAAAGGGGCAGCAGCAGAAGTTAACAGCCTCAGCCTGAAGGTGTTTCCTAGAAGACTTAAGAGGCCTAGTCCCAGAAGCAGCAGAAATGGAAGAGCGAGCAGGTTTCCTGACGTAAGGAGTCTCGACAGGGAAGTTCCTATGAAAGTTTGGAACTGGAGAAAAAAGCAAGTGTCCTGAAGCTTACCTTTTTCCTGCAGTGATTTAAATAATTCTGCAGCTGCTTTGCCAAAGAGGGAGGAATTATCCATAGGTTCATATGGGAGGATTATCCATAGGTTCATATGGGAGGAATTATGCAGAGGATAAAGCAATTTTGCCTTTATGTCATCAGGGAGTGCCAGGAGATGCAACAAGGAATGCCTTCTGAAAACAAATGCAGAAGCTGCTGCTTTGAAAGAGGCCTCAACTGCATCACAACTTGATAGTGTCTAAGTTACCTGGGAGGAGGCTGATAAGTGAGCGCCAATGATTTAGCCTCTGATTCAGGCAGTGGAGAAACAGCCTGGGTAGCCTGAGAGAACACGGCCAAAGCAAACCTAGACATGTGTGTCTTGATAATTTAAAGCCCCGAAAACCAAGGTGGAAGAGGTACAGACCTTTTTATCCAATCTTTCCAAAATTTTATTTTCCTTATCAAAAGCAATAAGTTGAGTTTAATCTTCATGGCAATCTCCCTCTACTAAAGTAATGGAAACCACAGCTGGGTCAGCAGAGGGGCATTTAAAAAGAAACTTGCAATACTCAGGGACCTTATAGAAGCAATCGGGTCTTTTAGGGGCAGTCAGGGAACTTGGATGCTGCCTTAAAGGCATCTAAGAAGGCTGGCAGGACTGGTGGAACTGCTGAAGGAGCAGGGGTGTCTAACTGGAGTAGATCATAATCTCGCTTGTGCGTTTGAGATTTGAGAATAATCTCACAAAGAATTCTTTCATTTTATTGATAGCTTCCCCAAGGGAAAGCTCTTCAATAGGAGAGTCCCCCCATTAGACTCTTCCTCTGGGGAAGCATATTCCAGTGGAGAAGGGATCTGGGTGTAATAGGCTAAGGAGTCTTCATCAGAGGAAGACTCTTCAGAATCAGTGTCATGAATTTGAAATTCCACAGCTGCCCTGAAGAATGTCCCAGAGACACAGACAGTAGCACCAGAGAGAAAGCTGAGCCGGCAATAGGAAAAGGAGCCGTAGGCCTCAGTGCCATCACAAACTTAATGAGACCCTGCGAAAAACACCCCGATAGGGGTGGAAGAAATGGGAACATATCTAGTTTTGTTTCTTTTTAACAGGTTTATCCTGTTGGGGAGAAATGGTAGATGTAGGCCTTGCCTCCGACACCTCCCTAAACAAAAGCTGAACAGTCTCAGTCTTCTGCAACAACTAGCAGCAGTTCCCCCAAGTCGACTGAACTGGACGTCTGCATGGCCTCAGACATGCTATGATTTTGCACTTCCGACTGCTTCCATACCAGTACCCGCCGAGGGAGCCGACCCTACCTCCAGTCACAGTCAAGTTTTCATCAACCTCAAGGGGTACGTTGGAGGGGCTAAGTGCAGCTAAAGAGGATTCGGGCCTAGCCTTGCTAACCTTCTTCTTTACAGACAGCTCAGACGTACTCAGAGAACCTTCCATAGTGCCCCTAGCCAGACGTTTTGAGCCTTCGGTTTTCTAAATAAAGATTCAAGGCCTATAGACGACTGCACAATGTTTTAGGAACAAAGGCCCGACAAATAGAGCAGACCCGGTGGTTGTGATTAGGCCCTAACAAAACAACCAAAGCTTGTCTCTCTCTCTGAGGAATTTGCCTTCCACACCTACACTTGCCCTTCCTGGATGACATTAAAAAGAAGACAGTAGCAATATAGTAAATCCCCTATAGGGTACTTATCTGAAGCTGGAAGGCAACACTAATGGTATCGAACAGCAGACCAAACATATATGAGTCAACCTTTCCAAACTGTGGCAAAAAAGCTCTGAAGATTGTATGTGGGGGATGTCCCTTTCACGGCAGACGCCATCCGAGCTTTCATGTGACGTCCCACATACAAGCAGCTGCTCTAAGCTTTTGTAAAGAGGCCTGACGTTGGGTCAATGGGCAGAATACAACACACATGTAAAAAGAATACTGCAACATAGAACAGAAGGACATCCTGGATTATTGCAGCAGACAATGACCCCAAAGCCTGAAGTGTCTTTCCAGCTGAAAGAGGAATTTTGAATGATCTTTTTGACCTGGAAACATCATTTGAACTCTTTGTAGAGGGAGAGAGGCAGTCAAGGAAACCATGTTGAACAAAGCTCATATGAATTGTAGTTCTGGAGTTGGTTCTAGTTAAGATTTGTTGCGACTGATAGTAATTCCCAGGTGAGAGCATAATAGGAGTACATAACCTCAAGCCTTGATCATATGATGCCTGGTCGGAGGGATTTTGAGCCAGTCATCTAAAAATACAGAAAACACCCGGATCGTTTGCAGTCTCAAGTGAGCTGCTACTACTGCCATGCATTTGGTGAATACCCTGGGGGTTGTGGTGACACCAAAGGACAGAGCTCTGAATAGATAATGACTGGCTCCAAACCAGAAACAGGCATCTTTTGAACTGCCTGTTTATTTTTATGTGATGGCACACATTCTAAAGATCCATCAAGCACATCCAGTCGTCCTTATGCAGAAAAGGCAGAATGGACTGAACCATGACCATCCAGAACTCTTGTTTTAACATCATTTGAGGTTTCAGTGATTGCTCCCAGTTTACACTTGTCAGCGAACTTGGTGAGCCAGAAGTCCCCGAACATTGGCATTAATTTCAGAGCAGTATATACCAAACAGGAGGGGTCCCAACATGGAGCACTGTGGGACAACACTAGTAACCAGTTTCTTATCTGAAGTGGATTCACCTCTCCAGGTAACATGCGTCCTGTCAGCGAGACAGTTGGCTATCCACTTGACAATGTGACAATGTATGGGTTTATGCTCAACTTGCTAAGTTATCTATGATAGTCAAGTGGGGGATAGTCTTGAAAGGTGTGTACTGTTCTACCCTCCTCCATGGCCCTGGTGACTTTCTCCAAGTCCCCAGACTAAGCAGGCAAATTGGGTTTGATCCAGTTTTTGGAGAGTTCCTATGTAGTTATTGATCAGGTTCATGATAATTCACTCCATGGCCTTGCAAATAAGACTGGTTAATCTTCTGGTCTGTAGTTCCCTGGGTGAGTTGATGGGCTCCCCTTGTACAAAGGAGCAATTGTTGCAGGCTCCCCTTCTACAAAGAAGCAACTGTTGCAGTCTTCCATTTCTTGGAAACAAAGCCCGTTTGGAGACTAAAATTAGAGTGCTTCTAGTGGCCCTGATGTATTCTGTTTTAAGCTATTTAAGAAGCATCCTGGAATGTTGTCGGGAGCCAAGAAGGCTGCGTTGTAGCTTTAGCAAACGAAGTTAGGACGTGTTGTTGTAATGACTGTTAGGCGATGGTAGTAGGTATTTCTTTGGGTGTAGTAGAAGGTTATGAGGAAAGACGTTTGAACTGAGCTTGATAGCCACCAGGTTCGCTAGTGTCAGGCTGGGTGTAGGTGTTGCTATACATGGACTCTGCACATTGCAGAGCCTTTTCCCCTCCGGTTACAAACATACTCACCAGTCTAAGCAAAAAAAAAGGTACTGTTTTGTCTGTTCCTTTTTTGCTTTGGAGAGGATTCATTTTTGCCAGTCATCACAGGGTTGACCGACAGGTGCTCCCCTCCTCTAAGCAATTATGAATATGGTTGTACAGCACTTGTGTGTACAGCTCAGAGTAGCCCTTAGTGTCATGTGATCAGAAGGGCTTTGAAGTTTAAAAAGTTGTCCACTTAGTTTGACGTAATTAGCCTTAGCAAAGTTCTTAACAGGTTTGGAGTCTGATGGGGGTTCTAGGTTGAAATACTAAGATCATTTTGTGGGTAGATCTCACCAGGCAGGAGTTAATGCACGAGAGGGAGCAGCATCTTCCCACGTTTGAGAGTACTAGGTCTAGGATATTTGTGAGCACAAACACCCTGGATGAACTTGTTGGCTCCTCAACTAGCAGAACAAAGTCCAAAAACCTCTGAGCAAGTGAATTATGGATCAAACATGTCCCCTATTTTAAGGTAGTAAGTCACCTACAAGTATGGTGCTAAGCTACGTTTTAGGTAGGAGGTGTGGTTTTCCAGATTCATGTTAGATTTGTAGGTAGCAAGGATACGATAGGTCATCACCTCTATGGTTAGGTGGTCTTGGAGCAACCCAAGTGAGTCATGTTGTTGGACCAATCTAGTAGTGTACTTATGAACACGGAGACGCTTCCTCCCTTTGTTTTATCCTGAGCTGAGGGGGATCAAACTGTATGAAAGGCATTGTAGCCATTGATAGCAGGGGCGACTTCTTTGGTTCTAACCCATGCTTCCATGACTACATCTATGTCCGCTTTCTTCAGGGTATGGAGTGCTTCCACAACGTGCAATTTAAACTCCCTAGCATTGAGCTGCAGTACCTTTAGGTGGTAGAGTGATTTGTTATACTGGAGGGTTTTAACAGCTTGGCACCACCTAAAAAATGCACTATGGGGATAGATTCAAGTTTTTGCCTTTATCTGGAAGCCAAGTGGTGACAAAAGCAAAGCATCTCTGGCAAAGCATTGCGGTTTGTCTATCATGTCTCCCCAGGCTGACAGATACTGGATCCCCTTGTTTTGGACACCAGAAACCAAGCCAATTGTTGAAGTAAATCATTTTTTGCTGGTACTTGTGGCTTCATCATTAGTGACTGTAGGATACTCCTCAAGGCTAGATTCATATCTGCTTGGCAAACACATTCAGAGAGCTCTGTCATGTCTCTCCATGTAGTCTGGTGAGGCAATTCTTAGGCCATTTAAGCACACATGGACCATGACAGTCTTGCTTAAAGAACTAAATGCATGAGTGATATGGCGGATCCTGGCTCCAAACAGCTTACTGTGATCTTGTTTAGCCTGGTAAGGAGATTCAGTATGTCTTGCGATGGAACCCCCAATAACTAGAATGTTTGGCTTTGTGGTGCGTTACCTTGTGGGCTTGGAAGTGGGGCTACTATGATTTTTAGAGTTGTGTTGCGTTAGCGTCTGTGAGCATCGGTGTGCATGTGCGCTCGCGCGCAGGGCCACAGAGATGCTTTTAGGTTGTCTTGGAGGTTTGGGTAGATTACAAGTGAGTAGCTCTGCATATGTGGGTCTGAGCGTTTTGGGTATGATGCCAACAACCTGGATTGCACGGTATGTGTGCGTGTGTGTTTAAATAAGTGCTTTGCCTCCAATTTTATTATGCACAGACATCTCTCACACACTTTTTACCTATTCTAAAATTAAATGGTCCTCCAGTGAACATGAGGAAGTTACTACACTGCCTCAGGATGGCCATATCAACCAGGCCAGAAACAGATGACAGGGAGGCACCTATCCATTTATACCAGGATCTTTAGTAGAGGGGAATAAGTAGGGGAGTCACTTAAAGGTTAAAGTGAGAGTGTTGAGTAGTATATTGTTAGATGACCTGCAGTGGTACTGTCCTCTGAACAAACTGGCAGCTCTTCAAGCAGCTGTGAACTGTGGGAGACTATGGAGAAAATTTTCTATGGAGGACTTTAAACTGGAAAGGTTTTGCTTATGTACAAGGCATGGGTAACCGCATTCGTGCATCATAGGACAAAACGTTTCTGTACAGTTAAGCCCTCAGGCCAATCAGATAAACATATAATAAGCCTTACACCAGCAGTTCCCAACTTGGATAGGTTCAGCCAGCCCTCAGCTCTTATCAAAGTGCAAAAAACCCTCAATGTAAAACCAGGAGGAACAGAGAATAATGCATGGTAGACCCAAGGTGCTTGGATGCCATTTTCTGTGAAATGGTTTACAGACTGATCCAAAGTTATGGCATTTTGGGTTAGGGGACATTGGATAATGTCATTCATGCAAATGGCACAAAGTTGTAAATCTAAAAGGAGAACTGAACCTCTTATTTTGTTTACATAAATGTGCTGCTACTGCTTCCCTTTAGTAAGGGGATATTTCTGATTGTGTACTCCACATAATCTAACTAGAGAGCACAGTTGCTCATTGGTACTTGCGTCATCTGCCCAGTTGTGTGGCCTTGGTTTGCTGGTCTTTTTGTCCAGTACTTCAATGTGATGATACAATGGATTATGCTGATTTTTGCTGGTTATGTTTTAACTCATTCATACATTAGACTGGATTGTTTCAGTTTTAAAAAGTTACTCCATTTTAATAATAAAAAAAATTTTCCTCCAGTTTTATACTAAACTGATGCGTCTGGGTTAAGATTTTCTTTTTTCTTAAAAAAAAAAAAAATATATATATATAGTCATAGCGGTGTGTCGGACTGACAGATTTCTGTACTTCTTTCCAAGCACAAACTTCAGCATACATTTTATCAGATTGGACAGGTTTTAAATCCGTTTAACACTCCACCAGTGGATATACAAATAAATTGTCAAAATATCTTCCCATCGTACTGCTTTGAATGTTATTTACATGTAAGGTTATGCTACAATGCACAAACACTATGTCCAGTGTTGAAATGCTACCCTTGTCTTCCCAAAATTCTAATGGAAATTATATGGCATCCTAAGCCAGCAACCGGTACTGGTACACAGATATTGCACATTTTTTTTTTTTATTAAAGGAGATGCTGTTTTTATGGTGGTCCCTCCCCCATGATAATCTTAGATTTTTCAGGTACTAATTTTGTGATGGTTTCTGTTATTGCACCTCAAAATATAAACAAGTTTGATAGGTCAGATTTTCTGTATTTTACTTGCAGCATCTAGTACACAATTTAAAATCATCATTTCCCATCTTGTTTACTGTTGTCGAGCACATGTGGGAATGTTGGTCACCATCATTCCAAGATTAGCGACTGCATGTTAAAGTCGGTCTCCTTTGTTTGTTTCATATATGTTTGCGCAGACATTCATTTGTGTATAATGGATAATTTGGATGTTAATTTTCATTCATTCCTCAACCACTGGGTTTGGATCCAACCCTTGGATCGGACTACTGCTTTTTCTAGCTTGCGAAACACAAAGCTCTTGAGCTCCCTCTCTTACCCATAATGCAATAAAACCTCCTCATTACCCCAGATCTCGTTTGCTTCCTTCGTATATAGAAGTGTTAGCTGCTAGCTCTAGTGTTAGTGTTTTTCTTTAAGTAGAATTCTCTCTTCCGTCTTTTAAAAAGACTATTTACCACTCTGCCTTTCAAAACACATTGTATATTTTATATACTGTTGTTGGTAGTTTTGTTTCCTCTCAACTTCCTTTTTATTTCTCATCTTTAGAAACAATTTTACTTTAGCATTGTTGACCATTCCATTAGAAAAAAAAATTTCTATCCTTTATATTTTTCTTTAACAAAACAGGAGGAAATGCAAGACCTGCCGTCATAAAATAACATTATCTGACAAACGATTCATTTGTGTATTGCTTGGGCCCAGCCCACTTGGGATTCCTTTTTGTGACATTTGCAAGGCTTTTAATCCCAAAGTTCTTGTAGACTAAGAATAAGTTCATTCTACAAGGATTACTGCCTACTTGCACATCTGATAGTGTCTGGGACTCAAACCCCTAACAGAATGAATAAAAAAAGAAAACTCAGTGCCCCTCGGACCAGTCAAGCTCATCTCTAAGTGTGGCACCTCCTACAAAAATTTCTAAACCTTACATCTGAAGGCAAAATCATCGGATCCTACCACTTTGGATCCAGTGTCCGAGATCTGATCCAATGTTCACTGAGCTTCTTAGGATCCATTTTACTTCTCGGCTCACATCCCTAGAAAGGAGTCAT
This sequence comes from Protopterus annectens, assembly GCF_019279795.1. NCBI lineage: Eukaryota > Metazoa > Chordata > Ceratodontiformes > Protopteridae > Protopterus > Protopterus annectens. The sequence continues at coordinate 417,915,522 of NC_056734.1, forward strand.
CATTCCAGGACCATCTCCATTGCTTTGTGCTCATGATCTTCCAGAATTCTGACAGATCAAGATGTGGATAAAATGATAAGAAAATCAACTTGATTCAAATTCAAACTGAAGTTATTCCAGCTCTAACCACATTGGGTCCAGAGCCCTTTATCAGCACAAACCCTCCAATCCTCTCTCTCTTTCTCAGATTCATCCTATGGTTTCAGAGCAGTTGGATCAGAGCATCCCAGATCCATCCATGTAGGTTTTGAGGATCTGTGCATCTTGTACGCCAATACCATCTCAGTATACCAGCTCAATGTGTCTGATCCAGTGGGTTGTTGAAGCTGGAAGCTGTAGTGTCTCTGGACCTGGGATGAGGGAGTCCCCTCTGATGTTATCGGAGCAGTCTCTTCCCCTCGGAGCCTTGGCATTGGGCAGCTCTGCTCATACTCCTGCCTCTAGTGGTGATTTGCCTTTGGGCCTGAAGGAGTTGATGCTCCACAAGTGTCTTCTTAGATCAGTTTCCTTCTCTCAAAGGCATCGTTTCTGAAGTAGTGGAGAGTTTTTTTCTGCTCAAACCTCCTCAGATCCAACTTCCCAAACCCACATGTCTTTGCATCCTGGGTCTCCTCATTCTCTTCCACAAGTCTCTGATGCCCAGCAAGGGTATATGGATATCTTCAATGCTTCCCTAGAACATCCCACTGAAGTCCTTAGGAAGAGCAAGTGCAAAACGAGGCACTTGGACTCTCCCCCTAAGAGTTCATCACGGAAGATACGGACTTCAATGAAGGGGAAGGGTCCCCAAGATCATGACCTGATAGCATTTCCTTTGGAGACATCCCCGAGATCCTTAGAGGGGTGGCAGATCTGCTGATAACCCTTCCCAAGAGGAATCTGCATTCCTGGAAGCCTTTGGTGCTGGCCCATTACTTCCTGTGTGCCTCCACCTGCTAACTAGCTTACTGATTTGGTCTCTCGACAGGCATGGAAGGAAACAGATTCCATTGAGCCAATCTCCAAAAGACCAGACAGGATTCTGGCACCAAAGGATAAGGAGTTTTGGAGCAAAGGAGTACCAGTTGATGCCATGGTCATAGCAGCGTCCACAAAGGACCTGGCAGAGCAAAGTTCCTCTGTTCATCCCCCCAACAGGCAGTCTAAGGCATTGAACAGATTTGGGAAGTGTGCACATGCTTCAGTGACCTTTGTGCTTTGATTGCTGAACTGTTTGGCACACTTCAGACTCCAGAGGGACTAAGAACCCATCAAATCCTTTTCTAAGATCATTACTTCGGAGGCAGATAGTTTGATCACGTCTCAGTTTGTTAACCTACATTCCATTTCCAACTCATCCTGGAGGCTCAGTCTTGTGTGCTGCTGAAGGTAACTCAAGGGTGGTTGGTTCAGGCATTTCCATTAGGAGAGATGCCAGGATGGGCCTTTGATTTTGCAGAGCCCTTCCAAGTCTTCTTTAGTCAATGCCCCCTTTGATGGAAGTTCTTTATGTGGACCCAAGGTTAAGGACACATTTATCCAGGTGTGAACAGGAAGGAAAAATCCCGTCAATGTGGGCATACGTTTTTTGACCCCTCAAAAGGAATGAAAGTCCCAGGGTCCCTTCCAAGATACATGTGGAGATAAATTAAGGTAATGGAAGATGCCGCACGTGGTGAGGTGGGCCGCAAAACCAAGGATCTAGACAGAATGTTTGTGACAGATCCTATCAGCACTCCTGAAGGGGTCCTCCGATTGTCCAACTCTGGAAGCAGTCTGTGGTCACAAGTCCCTTGCACCAGAGAGCCTGGCTAGAGATTACAGAAGATTCACGGGTGCAGATGAATATTTCTAGGTCAATACCCCCCTTCCTTCCCCTTCCCTCAACAGTAAACAAAATTCCCAGTGTTCCATCCAATCAGAGGAAAGCAGCAGGACTAGAAATAAAGGATGCTAGAAAGTCCTCCAAGTCGTCCCACACCCCATATCAGAAAGAGCCCTGAACTTGCTCAAAATTCTTTACTGCTGCCAAAGAGTACACTTCCCAGAGGCTTCCATTTTCTTAGGCACTAAAGCTATGAAGGGCTTTATACCCAGACTTGTCTGTCAGAGAAGCTTGCGCTGCACAATAGTTTTGGTACATGGAAAGTGCCCTGAAGCTTTGGAAACTGGTTTGCAGTTACACCCTTGGCAGGATACAACCATTTAAGCCAAGGCTATTGCAGCAGTGATCAGAATGAACATCAGGTTCTCTGTTCGACCGTTACAACAGTAGCAACTGAAGGATTTTCATCAAGGGACTCATAGGTTCACAGGATGATAGTAGGCTATTGGCCTGGAGGCCCTTATAAGCCTAGCCAAGAATTTCACCCATGTTCCCACAAAGTTAACACAGTTTTCCCTGTCCAGCACAGAGATAGATGGGATCCCAAGGGTATATTTTCAGTTTCCTCTTAAAGAGGGCTAGTGAGGCATTCTGCTTGACATGGAGACAAAGTCTACTCCACAAAGTCTACTCCACAGATGGAGTCACTGGGACACAAATCTATCCTGCCAACAAGTTCTATTAATGTCACAAAGCAGGTAGAGACCTTGCATGTGGGTTGTGCGAGTGTAGCTAGACTTACGGCTGTGTAGCAACTTCATCAAGGATGAGTCTGAGACTGCCTTGTATGCCAGACACAGGTCACCTCCGAGCAGTCTGTACGAGAGAGTACAGGGACAGGGCTTTTAGACTCTCTGTATATAAAAAGTGTTACAGACCCTGGATTTTCCTTGTCAGGAGCCTCTGTGGTCTCTCCAACTGCTGCATGTGCTTGACAAGGAGCATGTTGAAGGGGGCATTGTACTCGATAATGGGTCTGATAAGGGAGTAGAGGGATGTTATGGAGTAGAGGGATGTTATGGAGTAGAGGGATGTTATGGAGTAGAGGGATGTTATGACCTCCTTGGTCCTGGATGAAATACCCTTACTTATGAGGTGAGCCATGTAAAAAGCCTTCCATACAGACAGAGGCAACATGGTGGTCAAAAGGTCAGGTTGCCATCAACCTTGATGCGCAAGTACCCCACGACTGATTGCTTGCTTAGTACGTTGTTAATGTGATAATTAGTGGGGACACCATTTTCCTCAAAGGGGATAATGATGCATTTCTTGGCATTCAGTAAGAGGCCATGTTTATATAGCACCACTCAGTTTGGTTAAAGCCCTCAAAGGTTGTTCACATCAGTAGGGGAATTTATGACCATGCCCAGCTTGCAGTCATCTGCAAACTTGGTCAGCCACAGACCACTGGTGTCGGCTTGCACCTCAAAAAAGAGTACATCACAAACAGTAAAGGCCCAAAGTCTAATCCTTGCCATATGCTGCTTGTTACGGGTCTACTACAAGAGGTGGCTTCTCCTATTTTGTCTGAGTGGGTTCTATCAGTGAGCCAGTTAGCTACATCTGGTAACATATGGGTTCATGCCTAGCTGAGAGAGTTTATCTATTATGCCAAGAGTGGGGAATAATGTCAAAGGCTTTGGGCTAGGTCAAGGTAGGCGGTGTGCACAGTCTTGCCCTCATCCAGGGCTTTGGTGACTGTTTCGAAGGAGACCAAGTTTAACGGGCATTGGGACAGGCAGCCAAAAGCTAGCAGAATTTAAGAAAAGTCTTACAAGCATAAAATAAAACAAACAAACAAACGAACAAAAAGATAGAAATTTAAGTGGATTTATCTAGTTATCTTTTAAAAAAAAAAAAGTGTCCCCAAACAGTTGAGACATGCACTGGACTCCTACAGAGCTGAAATTATTTTTTTTCTCCTACCACCCCCCCCCCTTTTTTTTTTTTTTTTTTAAAACACTCACTTCTTAATAAAAAGCTTAAAGGAACACCAAAATCAACTTTATTCCTTAGCCATGTAATCACAAAGATAGCTTGCGGATGCATCCAAAGATTTTAATGCATGTACCCCACCCTAGAAAAGCATGGTGCAGAGTCTGTTATACCTCCTCCTTCCTCAGTTTAAATATAGATAAAAAGGGCCGAGCACACACTTCTTGCATCTATGCTTTACATACAGCAATTGCTGCAAAATATAAAGGCCGGGCTCTCGTCAAGTTGCAGTTGTCTCAGCATCACTACAAAATAATAACTCTATACTTATTTTCAAACTCACAAAAGACTATTTTTTGGGGAACACTAATCTTAACGGCTACCAAGAAATAAAATCCTCCCCTGTTATGGTACACTCTACAAGGAAGACAGTCTAGTGTCATTGCACACTTCAAAAACATCAGAAACACGGGGACAAGAGGGGAGGCGGAGCCTGAATGGCTAACTGAAAGCTGCAGTATTTTAGAGCTCCATATAACTAGTTAAATAAGACAGGAAAAAATATTCTTAGTTTTTCTTCAAAGTTTCAAATCTTATAGATAAAAGGACTAATTTACATAATTAAAACTTTGAAGTTTTACAAATAAATTTCCTGTCAAAAAGCTTGGAGATGTATTCACTTGTTAAAATGAGCAACTCAAGGAATTCTCACCAGGATGCTGCCTTAAAGAAGGAACTACAACAGATGACATCTACCCTGCAGGAGTGGTCTGAAGATGGATGATTTTAAAGAACCTAGAAAATCAAAACAAGCAGTCAAAACCAGGCCGACACCCTCAAGGAAATGCTACACACCACCAGACAAGGATAACAGGAACAGAGGTTTCTCTAAATGACTTAGAAAGCAGACTTCAGGAAGAGGAAACACAAACTGCTTCTTAAAACACTTGGTTGGTTAATAAAGTAGATGACTTGGAAAATAGGGAGAGGAGACATAACATCAGGATTTTCGGATTACCTGAAAAGACAGAAGGTGAGGATATTATTTCCTTTTCATAAAGCTGGATCCCTGACTTTTTAAATTTAGGACGACTTTCCTTTGGCATTGAAAGGGCGCACAGAGCTCTTGGGAAACCTGCCACTAACTCAAACTCTCCTCCTAGGTCAATAATTATCAAATTTCTTTCATACTTGACAAGGAACTGATTCTAAGATCTGCTTGGAGGAAGGCACCTCTAAAATATAAACAGAGCCTGATGAGGTTTGTTAACGACGATTCATCTAGAATAATGGAACAAAGGAAAAAAAAGTGTGGCCAATGATAAAAGTTTCTGAAACAAAATAACATCAAGGTACAACTTGCATATCCAGCTAAGATAAGAATACTGTATATGCCAGCGAGAGGAGGACTTGTATTGACTTAGCAGGAAGCCTCTTCATTTATTAAAACTAATAATGTGATTACTTTACCAGAAGATATTGATTAGATGGCACATTCTCTCAAGAGAACAAAAGAAACAAATGTCTGGACAGATGTCAAAAAGAAGCAGCAAAAGAATGATACTGTTACAGCCAAATCTCTCAAAGCATCTACTAAGATACAAATTGTTTTAAGATTACTTTAAAGGACCAATTTTACTGCTTGGAATTTAAAAAAAAAGTAACTACTGGAATCTTTATCTAGATTTTCTGAAAACAAATGACACGAGTTTTCACATTACCTCAGGTGTGTAAAACCAGGATACTTTTCTTTCACAGGAGGAAGGTTATATAGCACATACAATATTTACACTGTAAATCAACATACATAATACAGGTGTATTTTCTCTTAAAATAAATGAGAAGAAAGCGAAGAGAAAATTTAACTGCATCTTGCCTCCCTTTCTAAATTCTTTCCTATATACTATACCAATATAGTCTGTATACATTTAATAACTTGCTATCTATACATAAATAGTCCAAAATAATCTAGTTTTAAGATAGACCAACTGGAATAGTGAACTTAACAGTTATTACAATATTTATTAGACTAATGGGAGTCACTGTTATGCTTATTGGGATTGGGGACATGTTCGTGATTAACTCTGAAAAGGTTTCATTCATGTACATATGACCTTTGAATCATTTCCTTTTAGTATAGTCTTTCTGGCTTTTCCCGGTTAGGGATCACCACAGCAGAACTCCGGTCCACTAATGATTGGTAGTAGATTTTTATGGTGCCGAGTTGCCAGCCAGACGCCCAACCTTCAGCGAATGCACGCCCATTCAAGCATGTCTTTCGAACGCCACTCTACCACGGGGAGAACATGCAGACTCCACACAGAAAGAACTCCAGCAGAGAATCGAACAGGAGAACCTCTTGCTGTGAGGCAACAACGCTACCACTGCACCACCGCGGCTAACGCTATTTCCTTTTAGTATTAAGGTCTTTCGGCTTTTCCTGGTTAGGGGTCGCTACAGCGGAACTCCGGTCCGCTAATGATTGGCAGTTGATTTTTTACATGCCGAGTTACCAGCCCTGACTCGCAGCCTTCAATGAAGGTACACCCATTCACGTACATCTCCACGCAGAAGACGCTCTAGCTGAGAATCGAACCGGACAGCGTCTTACTGTGAGGCGACAACGCTACCACAGGTACTATTAGTTAAGATAAAAAGAAGTTCTCACCATAACGTTCCACCTGTGTTGTAGATCTTAGTTCATTCATTACAAATAGGACCTCAGTTACGTCTTCTGAACCGATACGTCCGTTTCCAAGCTCGCGCCAGCCAAAAACTCTCAGCCAAGACCTACCCATAATGCCCCTCTCCTAGTTACTCCAGATAGAGTTTGCCTGTCCTTGGATAATAGATGTAGTAATAGAAAAAAAAAAAAAGGAGGCAGCTCTGTCTGTGCGAATACCCTAAGTAGAAGTTCCTAAAGTCCACTAGGAGTCCAGGCGGCGGAAAGCAATGAATGAACAAAGATCTACAACACAGATGGAATGTTACATAAGATGCTGTAAATCTTTTGTTCATTCATTACAAATAGGACAGAGTCCCCAGCTACTAGAGTCCTGGGTGGCCCTAAGGAAGGATATTCCTGAGCAACATAGAACCAAAAAGATGCTAGTCCCCTGGAGGCCAAATCCAATCTATAATGAGATGTAAAAGGTAGGAGGTCTTTCCCAAGTGGCTGCTACGCAGATATTATCCATAAAGGCTCTGGAATGAAATGCTACAGAAGTAGCCATAAATCTGGTAGAATGAGCCTTTATTCTGGAAGGTAAGGATAACTTATTCTGTTGGCAGATAAAGATAATGGCGTTTCTAATCCAGGAGGATCAAGTCACTTTGGAAACAGGTTTACCCAATCTGGACCCTGCAAAGGCCACAAAATTGATATGCTTTCTTGAAAGATTTAGTCCTGTCCAAATAACGAAGCTGCCGATGCACATACAGCGTGTGCAAAAGTTACTCCCTCTATTAGAATGCAGAGGGAAAAATGCAGAGGGAAAATAACTGACAGGTCAATAGATTGGTTAATGGAAAAGCCAAGAAATGACCTTGAGCAAGAAAGAAGGGTCAGTACAAAGGGACACCCTTGTCCATGTGGAAAATCAAGTAAGGACTCTGACACTCAAGGCCTGCAGCTCAGATGCTCTTCTCACCGAGCTAAGTGCTACTAGAAGTAAAAGTAAGGTTTTCCATGAAAAAAAATTCAAATCAGATGAATCAAAGGGCTCGAATGGAGAACCTGTGAGAGACTAAAGTACCAAAGTCCCAGGGTTCAAAGGGAGGCTTCACCGGAGGTTTAACATGTAATACTCTTTTCAAAAAAGGTCTTGCATAGGCTGTGACACAATTGAATCATCAAGACTGTTATGAAAATTGGCAATAGCTGCTAAATAAATTTACAGTGATCGAAACTGAAGCACCAGCATGTAAAAGAGTAGTCCGGTATTGTAGGATCTTTTGAACAGACCCTTTCTCTATGCCTAAGTTCTGATCTTTGGCCCAAATAGAGAGTCTAGTCCATTTACTAGAATAAACTTTCCTAGTGTAAAGTTTGTGTGAAGCCAGAAGAATTTCACGAACAGGAGATGGGATGTCAGGCAGCCTGGCAATCATTGGAAGTGGAGGAACCAAGCTGTGAGCTTGAGACTGTGCAGGTTTGGATGAACCAGTCCGCATGAGATAACAGGTCTTGGGAATGATCCAGGATCTACGGGCTGTAAATCAGATGAGACCATAGAAACAGTAACCAGACTTGACGGAACCAGTATGGGGCAATGAGGATCACTTTGCTTCTCAACCTCTGCACTTTCTGGAGAAATTTTGGAAGGTGGGGAAAAGGCATACAGAACACCTGGTGGCCAACCATGCGTTAGAGCATCCCTCGGTGGTTCCCCCTGGGGGGGGGGGGGGAATCAGGCAAAGTAGCTTCTGCATTTTTAGTTCGGGGGGGGGGGCAAACACACTGAATACAGTGATTGAAAGAAGTCTCATCATTCTTACTTGCAACACTGTCAGTTTCTTGATTACTGGTGGAAGGACCACAGTCAGTCATATTACAAGAAAGTAAGGGTACATAAAACCCACGGTCTCTCTTAACCATCTCAGACATTATAATCACTAACTTACAAGGCTAGCATCTTTTTTTGAAACATTTTTCAAGTTGTCACATTCATCAATACCAGACACCATACAGGCTGCACGCACAAACTGTCCCTTAACTATTGCTTTCTTTTGTTTGACTGGGTGGGTGGTAGAAAAATGCAGTAGTGAGTTAGAATACGTGCTTTTCCTAAAGATTTTTGAAACAAACCTCTTATTTTCATAACCCTTTTCCAGTAAGTCTAAAAAGAAAATTTTGTCAAGGTCTCTGGTATAGGTGAACTTTAGAAATTCTGTGGTGGTTCCAATATAGTTTATAAAATCATCACATCAACAGGTCCATCCCACAGAACAAACATATCCAACAAAATTGGATGTTCTCAAAAAAACGAAGAAAAAAAAAAAAGACATTTCTTCTCCCATTGCCTAACAACAATATTTGCATAGAAACCACCACATAGCCACCCATTCTTGTTGTAAGTAAATTTCTTTGTTAAACAAAATGAAGTGTTTTTTTTTTAAAGGACAATTTCCATCAGTTGTGAAAAGACCAAGATCTGGAAGTGTGATGCATCTTTTTCATATAAGAAATCTGTAAACCACTCCAAACCAATTGTGGGAAGTATGAATGAATAAAGGTCCTTAATATCGACAGCAATAAAAACAAAAGTTTCCTTGAAAGGTATTTCATCTATAGCTTGTAAGAAGTTCCATGAATCCTTGCAGATATACATATCACCTAAATTGTTTGGTGGTGAACGCAACAGGTTAGTCACATTTTACATCATGTTCCAGGACTAGTAACCCCCCCCCCCCCCCGTTCACTATCCCTCCCCATCTTCTCTCTGTTCCCCGCCCTAAAATATCAGTCATGTTTGGGCTGCCAAAACTGCATTAAAATCTTAGCCAACCACCCATAGTAGACTCCAAGGGGTCCATTACCCATCCCCTTGCAAGATATCTGGACAATAAGTTATTAGAACACATATTGAGTGAGACATCTGCAAGGATTCATGGAGCTTCTTACAAGCTCTAGATGAAATATGAAAGGTATTTCAAGGACACTTTTGTTTTTTATTACTATCGATATCAAGGACCCTTAATTCAATCATACCTCATACAATTGGTTTGGAGTGGTTTACAGATTTCTTATATGAAAAAGATACCTCGCACTTCTAGACCTTGGTCTTTTCACAACTGATGGAAATTGTCCTTAAAATTTACTTACAACAAGAAGGGGTGGCTATGGGGTCTGCATGTGGTGGTTTATATAAAAATATTGTAGTTAGGCAATGGGAGAAGAAATTTCTTTCTTCATGTTATTCTGAGCACATCAAATTTTACACCAGGTTTTTGGATGGTAGGTTTGTTCTGTGGGATGGACCGGTTGATGATTTTATAAAACTATTGGAACCAGCACAGAATTTCTAAAGTTCACCTATACCAGAGACCTTGACAAAATTTCCTTTTTAGACATCATACTGGAAAAGGATTATGAATCCCACGGTGGTGGTGCTGCGGTAGCATTGTCGCCTCACAGTAAGACTCTGCCCGGTTAGATTCTCAGCTACAGCGTCTTCTGCGTGGAGACATATGTGAATGGGCGTACCTTCATTGAAGGTTCTGAGTCAGGGCTGGTAACTCTGCATGTAAAAATCAACTACCAATCATTAGTGGACCGAAGTTCCACTGTGGCAACCCCTAACCGGGAAAAACCGAAAGAGACACAAACTGGAAAAGAATTATGAAAATATGAGGTTTGTTTCAAAAATAAGCACGTATTCTAACTCACTACTGCATTTTTCTAGCACACACCCAGTCAAACAAAAGAAAGCAATAGTTAAGGGACAGTTCGTCCAAGCAGCTCGTATGGTATCGGATACGGATGAATTTTTAGATGAATGTGACAACTTGAAAAAAAGGTTTCAAAAAAGAGGCTATCCTTGTAAGTTTGTTAGTGATAAAATGATTGAGGCGGTTAACAAGACCAAGCATGGGTTTTATGTACCTTTACTTTCTTGTAATATGACACAGTGGTCCTTCCACCAGTAATCAAGATACTGACAATGTTGCAAGAAAGAAGACTTCTTTCAATCACTGTATTCACTCAAGATAGTTACATATTAAGAAACATCTTAACAAAAAACTGGTCTATTTTGAGACATAACAAGAACATCAGACCACTAATAGGACCGCAACCTATTATGGTATATATAGGAAAGGCAAGAATATGAAAAACATATTTGAGAGCAGTAACTCTTACTCAAACCACAGGTCAGGTTCTATGAACAAATGCGGCAGATGTAACTATTTCAATTACATTAAAGAAGGCAATATTTTTGAAATCAATAATATCGAAATCAGAATCAAAATACAACTAACTCTGAGAAAAAGTGATTTACTGTGCCACATGTACCACCTGTTCTTGCTTTTACATAGGCAAGAATGTATATGCGATTGTTTTAACTTTCTGTCAAACCCCTATATTACATAAGGAATAAAAAAGAAACATTCTCTTAGCAAACATGTTTTGGAGTATGACCATAAAAGTTCCACTTTTTTTTTTTTATTATAGACAATATCAACCAACATGAGGGGTGGTGCATGGTCACCATTACTTGAGAAAAGAGAATTATACTAGCAATTACATTTGAATGCTGGGAACTGGCCAGGCGATAGACAGATATAAATATATATATATATATATATATATATATATATATATATATATATATATATATAATATTTATACATAAATATATATATATATAATATTTATACATAAATATATATATATTTATACATAAATATATATATACATATATATATATATATATATATATATATATATATACATATATACATATATATATACATATATATATATATATATACATATATATATATATATATATATACATATATACATACACACACACACATACACACACACACATATATACACACAAACACACATAGATTTCTCCATTATGCATTTTAACATTTTAATAATTCACATGTTCAGTAGTTGTTAAAGTGCATTTCTCTTAACATTTTCTACTATATCTAGTTTTTAGTATTTAATTACACATTTGTTTCAACACATTCAACATATTTAAATATTTATTGTACATTGTCATTTTATGAAGCAGTGCTTATATATATATATATATATATATATATATATATATATATATATATATATATATATATATATAGTGTGTTTTTAGGGTGGTGTGTTCCATGAACTTTTTCAGTTTGTATATTTTGTCTGCTTTTTAAATTCAGTGACTGTAAATATTGTGCTTTTAATGACATAACTGATTAGTTTATAACTGGGTGGAACTTCCTGTTTGAACTGTATAAGAAGGAATAACTATGTGGGGTAAATTGTCTGATGAAGTCTAGATCTTTCTGGACAAAAAAAGTGCTTATCCTTGGATTTTTTTGGTCTGAAGTCAATAAAGTGGATTCTACATTCTATAACTGTGTGGTGATTTGCAGCCTGCATTACTTTGAGTGGATTTAATCCAGCCACTTCTGGCTTTTGTGTTTATCTTATTTTCGAAAGCCTGTGAGGAGGGAGAGAAGCTAGACAGGAAGGTGTCCAATAAATTCCAGTGTCTTCGTTGAGATTTGTCTTTGTTGATCGTAATCCCCAAGTGGAGAGCGAGACCTTCAGTGTAAAAGGCTGTAGACTAAGATTGCTGGTCAGAGCAGTAAGGAGCCAATAGTCTAGATAGGGAAACAACTGGAATCCTTTTAGTCGAAGATGAGCTACAACAACTGCCATACATTTGAATACTGAGGGCTGTTGAAAGACCAAATGGTAGTGCCCTGAACAGGTATGGATTGGCTCCCAGACAAGATCAGAGAAACCTCTGGGAGCGGTGATCCACCTTTATGTGGTAGTACACATCCTGGAGGTCTATAGAGCACATCCAGTTGTCCCTCCCTAGGGAGGGAAGAATGGACTGTACCATAACCATTTGGAATTTTTGAGGTCGGATAAATTTGTTAAATAGGCAGAGAACCAGGATTGGTCTCCAGTCCTGCCTTTTGGCACTAAAAGAACCTAGAATAAAAACCGGATCCTGTCTGTTCTGGTGGGACTGGTTGGATGACTTTAGCAACTTTTCTATTTCCAAGGTTGCTAATTCCCTCTGAGTGGTACATCAGGGATTCGTTTGATTGAGAGTTAAATCGAAAGGTATTTTGGTAGCCTCTGGATATTATTCTCTGCACTGGTAGAGTCTGCCAGAGAAAGAATCTCTAGCGCCCTGATTACGAGGACCCCCCTCTTCCCTGAAAGAGGAGTCTTCCATACGAGTTGCCCCCTCTACCTTGGGGGGGGGGGGGGGTTGTTAACGAGTGTCACGAAAAGATCCTTGGGATTTCCTGAACCAGGCATTTCCTCCCTTCTAGTTCCTGGAATAAGACCTC